>NW_026850498.1:0-283986 GCF_030869225.1 Colletotrichum abscissum
ACTCGACTGCTGATTTCACATAACCAGAAATGGTCTCAACGTACCAGATGCCGTCCTTCTACAGACCGACACCTTTGACTGTAGACACAACACAAGCGCAAAAGTACTACGAAGAGGTGGACCACAGGTCACCAGCTCTAAGCCAACCCCAATGCGAGACTTGCGCAGATTGACGTGGTGGGCAGAGGGGGAGGCGTCGGGAGGGTAGGGGTTCCTTTCCCTTCTCGATGCAGGCGCCTTTTTCTTCCTAAAATAACCGGTTAGGCGAGCTGCAAGCCTGACTGGCCGGGTGGAATCGAAGCCAACGTAGAACACGAGAAGGAGGGGCAGCCATTTCGGCCTGCAAAAGGCGGGGTTGATGAGCTTGTACGGCGACTGACTGGCTCGTCTAGCCACCACACCAACGGCTTGAACGACATGCTCATGGGCTCATTGCGCTGTGAGACCTTCAAGCGTCAGACTCCGATGCAACGTCGACAAAGCTTCTTGAGGTGTGTGGCAAAACACAAACATGTTCAGAATGAATGGCAGTATGTCAGTTCGAGTAGTCCTGTGATGGACGTGCTGAAGCCCGCGCAACATCCTATCGACAGGCAAGCAATAGGTTATCGCCCAGCATAGTATGGCTTGACGTGCTGATTCGGCAGTGGTAGTTCCACAGCGTGCCACTTACAAGCCGCGTGACGATAGCTCAACTCATGTACTGTAACCAAAGCATTGAGACATCCCGACTCCGCGGAACGGGTTCAGTTGGGGAGTGAGTGCTGCCGCACGAGATAAGTCCCTACGAAAAGAAAAAGCCCGACGGAACATACGCCCGTTGAGTTTCGATGGACGAAGCCTAAGGTGATGGACATGATCTAATTCGACGAATGAGAGGGCCATAAAATTCTGTCCATGGTCTCCTCAAGGATTGCCGTACTGTGATAGAAGAGCAACATCAGCTCGGCTGGCCGATATTGAGACGCTAACGCATGCTGAACGCAGTGTAATCGGCCCTCTTGCTTGTCTGAGGCCTGCCAACGTGCCGACTACACTTGCATTGCAGGTGTCTCCCTGCAAGATAACCGGCAAGAGCCCTGAACGTGATAAATGTGCGTTATAGAAACTGAGGCTGAACAGCTGTCATTGTATCGGTTTGGAGATGGCTTGCCATATCTTGACACCGACAAAGCAGCGCTCCCGAGTTGGGTTTATCGGGTCACCATAAAAGGCAAGGTTGTATTAACGAGACAAAGAAAGACACCCGCCGCTTCGCGGGGGTCCGTCCCGGAGGCGTCGATCTTCCGAGGATGGGCCCAATGGAAGTCTCTAGCGTAGGGATAGAACCAAGGATACTGGAGCTCAGAGTTGGAAGTGTCTGTCATGGAGCATCCGACGGCGGGGCCGGTACAAGCACTCTCGAAGTCGCGATCAACATGTTGACCTCAGTTGCTACTCGCCACCCTTGGGAAGCATCGGGGAGCTAGAAGCACACTCCTTGCCGATCGTCGAATTCAGTTCCAAGGCGGACCGTCCGAGCTGCTGGAACAGAGCACGACTAAACTGCTCCATGGGAAAGGGCAAGGGCATCGTTTATGATGTATCCTTGATCTCATTGTAGAAGGCCTCTGGGCCAGTGTTGATGATGTCAAATCTCGAAGATGTTTTGAGTGAGTTGAACGTATGATTCACCTGGTTAGTCAACCCACTGCCACCAAATGGTGTAAGCAATGCAAGGAAATCATCGTCCGATATTCTGCAGCTCTTTGACACTGAGCTGCTGTGTGCTTTGGCTTTGGCCCCGGGAGGCCTACACTACCTTACTTCAGCTGAAGGTTGTTTCCTCAGTCTCGTATTGGGGCCAGGACAATGGCTGTTGATGAGATGCCGTAAGCCAAGACAACAGGCGCGCGGTGGGCCTTTGGACGCTGACCGAGTCTGTGTCTGGCACCTGGATAGGAGATGGTTCGAGTTGAGCTTTGACGCCATCGCGACACGACGGCGACGGTCTTGACGTGACGGTGGAAATTGCGGTAGGGAGGCCAGGAGGGGGCCAAGACGGGCCATGACAGACCGGCTCGATACTGTCGCGCGCTATTGGAACTAGTACCGAATAGGCAGCATCCCTTATCGTGTCTTTTTCGTCCGACCAGCGACCACATCAAGGACCAGGGTGCCAGCAGAAGAGCAGACAGGGGCTTTAATGCAGGTACAAGGGCATCGTTGAGCGAACTGGCCGATGCATGCACGCCACCGAGCTAACGAGCGCACCAGAACAAGCCGCATGGGCAAATCTCTTGCTGCTTTTCCTGGCCACCTGTGTACACAGCGGATACAGTTGCTGCTCTTTGGTGGGCAGTGCGCCGAGAAGCATAGGGAGCTGGAACCAACCCGCCCGAGGAAGCAAGGTAACGACGGCAAGACGGGAAGCGGGCCAGGCAAGGGCCAAGGGGTGCTGCTGGCAGGCTGAGACTGAGGGAGACCGAGAGCAGTCGGTACTTGCGATGTTGCCATTATATGCTCAGGGCTGAAGGTGAAGCGTTCTGCAGTGTTTCACTAGTGAGGCTTCGTGGTGGCCGTAGTTGCTGTGCCGGAGGGCATGATGAGATAGTGATCCTTGACTATTCTTGCGTGGTCTGCTCCGTACAAGGCGGCGTACATGGCGAGAGCTGAATTAGAAGCGCCGAGATGCATACTTAGGTTTGGTGGGTGATGGAGCCCTTGGTGCGTGTCAGGACTATCTTGGGTGGTAATATTGGGCAAACGGCGAGGCCAGACCAGACGAAGCGGGAGTGGAGTGCTTCAGGTCTGGATTGATCGAGGTGAGGGCGATGGGGAGGCCGAAGAAACGAACGAGGATTGTCGTCGTCGAGGCGTTTGTGAAAGAAACAAATGCGGCCCCGTCCGAACTAGCAAAAGACCGGATCCAAAGTTAACGACAGGAGGTGGACAAGCTGAAAGGCGATCGAGGAGGGGCGCCGGGGGTGGTACGTGGAGAGGCAGAAGAAGAAGAAGAAGAAGATGGGAGGCAGAGAGGAGCAAGAAGACGCGACGAAAAAAGACCACTGGGGGGTGTGCGTGCAAACGTGGGAGAAGGAAAAGGACTTCGGTACGTACAGTGCGCAGGCTCGGTTGGTGATTTCCACCGTTGCTGAATTAGGGGTCTTGACGACTGAACCGCCACTGTAAGGCAGCGGGTCCAGCGCCGATGTGAGCTATCCTTTATACTGTATGAAGTAAGCCAAAAGGGGTGAGATAAGCACTGTCAAAGGTCACACCTCCCAAAATGAGCAGAAGGAGCAGAATGGGCAAAAAAGTACATTGGCAGAGGTACCCGAATCGCACTTGGCCTTCCTCATCTTAGCTCGCCCAGGAGGAGCAAGAGCGCCTTTGATCTGCCTGCGTCTTCTCCTGTTGGCGGCGACCTGAGTCCCTGACCTTGCCATTTACCTCCCCGGTCTCGCCTTTTTCCTTCAAGCCCAACTGGGATTTCTTTCTTCTCTCCTTCGCCTTGTCCGTCGTTGGGAACACTACAAATCTTTCCCTTGCCGCTCTTTCTCGCTGCCATCTCGAGGATTTACTCATCTGCACTGGCGTTGCGACAACCCGGCAAATTCATAGACGATTCGCGGCTTCACATTCGTTATACCCACGCTTGCTTACCGTCGACTACCTCGAGGAACAAGTACTATTCCTCCGCGTCAAGCCGCAAGGCCATTCGCTTGTCTCGTCAACCTCAACCTTCGTCTATAACCCATCATGGATCAGGACCAGTACAATCAGGGCTACTACTCCCGCCCAGCAGCTGGAATGCCTTCACAGGCCACCACTGCTACCGGAACCCCCCTTCGCCCCGGCACGCCCAACACTGAAAACAGCAGAAATCCTTTTGGCGATGGTGTCGAGTCCCAAGCTTCTCAGAGAGGGCCCATGGCCGGTACACCAATGGGCACGAACCCATTCGGCACGCCTGCCGTTTCCCGACCTGCCTCGAGCTTCGGCTCGTCCAGTGCCATCGGCGCACGCTTCGATGAGCGATCCCAGCGGTACTTCCACTCCAGACGTATCCGTAAGGAGGATATCGAGAAGCCGTGGTTGGACAAGGCTGACCCCAAGGAGAAATGGGTCACCATCATTCCTATTGTCGGTATCTTTATTGGTCTCGCTGTCTCTGGCTTCCTCGTCTGGGACGGTATCAGAAGTGTCGTCAAGCACAAGTACTGCCCTGTGCTCATTGAGGATTTCTCCGGCAGCAGCCTGGATTCAAACATTTGGACCCAGGAGGTGCAAGTCGGCGGCTTTGGGTACGTTTCCTTGATTACATTCCTCTCACCCCGCATCACGCTAATCAAATTCCAGTAATGGCGAATTCCAGATGACCACTGCCGACAACGAGAACGTCTTCCTCAAGGACGGCAACTTGGTCATCCGTCCCACTCTTCAAGACTCCGCTCTTATTGAGAAGGACACCGAGATTGACTTGCTCAAGGACGGAACTTGCACTTCCACCGAGTTCTCCGCCTGTGTAACTGCCACCAACACTACTTCTGGCAACTCTTCCATTGTTCCCCCTACTAAGTCTGGTCGCATCAACACCAAGAAGGGTGCCACTCTCAAGTATGGCCGCGTCGAAGTTGTCGCCAAGCTGCCCAAGGGTGATTGGCTCTGGCCCGCTATCTGGATGATGCCCGTCGAGGATACCTATGGTGCTTGGCCCCTTTCGGGTGAGATTGATATCATGGAGTCTCGCGGTAACAACTGGACCTATGCCCAGGGCGGTAACAACATCGTCTCCTCTGCGCTGCACTGGGGCCCCGACCAGGCCAACGATGCCTGGTGGAGAACCAACAACAAGCGTCAGGCCCTGCACACGACCTATGGTGATGAATTCAACACCTTCGGTCTGGAATGGTCCCAGAAGTACCTCTTCACCTACGTCAACAGTCGCCTGCTCCAGGTCCTCTACACCAACTTTGACGAACCCATGTGGAAGCGTGGTGACTTCCCCCAGACTAACTCTAACGGTTCCCGCCTGGAGGACGTCTGGAGTCAAACTGGCCGTTCCAACACTCCCTTTGACCAGAAGTTCTACCTCATCATCAACGTGGCCGTCGGTGGTACCAACGGCTGGTTCGAAGATGGCCAGTCTGGCAAGCCGTGGGTTGGAAGCAGCCCCAACGCCAAGAAGGACTTCTGGAATGCCCGCGACCAGTGGTACCCCACGTGGACCCAGCCCGAGCTCACTGTCCAGAAGGTTTCCATGTGGCAGCAGTGCGACGGCAACGAGGAGCTGTAAAAGTCCACTCGAACGGCCATTTCTCTTTTTGGATATTTCGCACATTTACATATAGACGGCTACACGCACAATCGGGATAGATGACGGGCGCGCGGTGCGGATTTTACAACGGAAGGCGATTACTCTGGAATACCAACCTGGAATTACTTACCCAGGTGCTTTGAGCACATATATTTGATGACAATATCTTGGGTTATGATTAGGATATTGGGAGATGCAAACATACTACCATCTAATGAATTTGAAAACTTGCATAATCAATTTCGTATGATTCGAACAATCGTTGCCCACAATAAGGTTATCTGCAGCTTGACTGATGACTTCCAAGCTTCAACACTTCCAAGAGGCAGCTAACATCAGAGCCTTGGCACTGCCGGCGGCTTGAGATCCCTGCATTTAAAGACTCAAGGCAGGTATATGGCCGATGCAGTCATCACCACCACAGTAACCGACACCAGCCAGCTGCTGTCAGACGGCGCATGCTACTCGCCTTGATTGTTCGTGGGCCGTGGCTCCCACAGTCTGCAGATGCTACACTTCCAAGTTCTGGCTTGAGTTGGCTGACTTATCACAGCGCCCGGCCAACACCTGTACAACAAGGGCCTGGAATCGATGAACCCAGAAAGACAACCTTGCGGCAGGCGACTGGTGTACTATTACAGCGTCGGGTGGCAGCAAAACCCAGCTGTGACAGCCTGAAGCCAAGAATCAAGGGTCGGAAGACTGGGGGCCTTGGGAGCCGGCCGTAGCTCATCGAATCACCATCCTGGATGGATCGTCGCGAAGCCTTTTTTTACGTTTTGTTGACCTTTGCCAGGTTTTCCTGATGACACTGGATGCAATGCTACTTTCTGGTGATTGCTCGGGCGTAGGGCCTTGCCACCGGCACCTCTGGACACCTGCTAGTATCCGGCATTTCTTGCTTTGCTTAGGTGCCTTCGTTCCCGTCAGAAAACCATTTGCCCTCCTGTATCTGTACTTATTTGCATCCTCCTTTGATTTCGGCAAGGTGCACTGTAATGGGTATAATAAGATTGAGAACTTCATTAAAAACATCAGCCTTCATTAAGGCGGCGGAGATCTCAGTGTTACAGATACACAAGATGACTAGGCCTTGCGACTCTGTTGTGCATGTTGCTTCTTTTTTCTCTCCTTCTCCTTCTCAAAGATAGGTCTCGGGCTGCACAAGCTGGGGTAAGTCACGAATGAGACCAATTCGCCCCCCCTTCCCTCCGAACCGGGTGCGTGTGAGACTGTCCCGCATCAAATATAGAGTTGAAGAAAGGCCTCGTGGGGCGAGGGAGAGAGAGCATGGGGGAGTTCTGTCTCATTTGTAGAAAAGTCATGCTTTTGGGGGTACTGGTTTATTGATTGTGACGATGTCCTTTCGTGTCTTATACCAGATCTGCCGTGAGTCGAACATGTCATCCCTTCTGCGTCATCAGTGTGATCAAACACAAGTAGTATCCATGTGCGATGAGGAGCGAGAGCTGGGAAGAGGAACCTCTACGCAGTAAGGGCGAATGCCAGATGGCAGCCCCGATTGACCGGGAGAAACAGGGCGCAGAATCTGTCCGTGAGCCCTTGGCCGTCTCTGTTTCTACGACGTCGCCATGCGCGGACAAGTAGTGGTGAGAGCCGTCTGTGTATCAAAGCAGTAGTATCGGGAGGTGTTGGCAGAACCCACGAGTTCAGGTTCAAGGTGAGCTTCAGGTCAATGACACCTTGGGGTCACCGCAGTGGATACCTCTCAGTTCACCATGGAGAGCCCAAGGAGAAGCGGCCGCCAATCTCGATCCTCATCACATAAAGTGGGAACAAGAAGGATTCAATCACTCAAAGTCCAAGGACAATAATGAAATTCAAGGTTATGAGCAAGCTTATGGATAAAAAGTGGTGAACATACCACCCAGATCCACAGCATTTCCACTCATCAGTGGGAGAAGAAAGATCCATCAGATAGGGCATGTGGTAGCGGGCGATCGCACCCACACACGTCTCAGGCTCTCACCAGTGATTGAAGGCTCGCTGTTACTTCAAAGGGAACGGATAAGTGACGCGATGTTCATTCGGTGGGACTCGGTCAACGCGGGAATAATGGACAAGAGTGCGAAGATGGGAGATTGGGACTTTTGCGAGGATTCGCATGATGAGTGTGTTGATGAATCAGGGTGGCCATTGTGGATGAGAGCGGCTGTTTGTTCTCTTCCCGCCCATCCACCGATGGAGCATTCGTACAGAATCCCGCACCAACACTGCACAATAGGAACTTGGCCAGTTGGCGAGTGCCCGGCTGCTTGGGAATCAGGAAGCCCCGGCAGGAATTGCTACTCTCCCTGGCGAGCGTTGCCGGCCGAAGAGCATACTCTCCAGGGCTCTCAGTCTTGAGGCTGTGCTGCAGTTTACGGACGGAATCTTTTGATGCGAACGTGTATCTTGCTCACTGCTGAATGCACGTTTACCACTTGCGATATTTTGCGCATGGCGTCCGATATGGCCATGTGTCGCGTTACACAAGCGACGCAAGCGCAGATACGAGCTGCCCCGGCTCCCGACTTCCTTTGTCACAGTCTCACAGAACCTTTCGGTGCGAGCCGTGAAGTGAAAGAAAACCGGGCGGTCCCACGCCCGGAATCGCGGCAAGGCTGGGCAGCACAGCACAGTCTTTGTGCGCGCGCGGCCCACGATTAGCGATGCTGGGTCCAGCCGTCGTTGCCGATTTACACGAGTTCCCGACTGTTGGTTTTGTCACAGACACAAGCTGACGTCGCCTACTATGCCACGGACCCTTTTCTTGGTATGAGATCTTGTCCATCTTTGATCCTTCAGGTCGCCACAAGATACACCTCTTACACCGGTAGGCAAATCTGGCGGGGGCAAGATATCGGAGCGAGTGCTATAAGCAGGGAATGTCCCGCATCCCAGGGTCTTCGTACACGTGTAAATTCGTTTGTCCTGGGGTTCGCGATGGAGAAACGCCGCCTTGACCTCAGCTTGAAAAATGGGCTGATGGAGCTTTTTCGATGGTTTGTTTCCTCTTGCCAGAAGTGGATTGCAAACACGTCTCGTTGTGCGGCCTCTTTCGAGGTATCCAATTCGTATGGGTCTGGCTCGGCCTGGCCTGGATACTCTCCGTAGACAAGGTCACAGCCCGACAAGGGGTCGTTCACGTTTTTCTCTCCGGAGGATCCGCCCGCAATTTTTGACTGCCTACGGAGTACATAGTGTACAATCCATCCACCCATGCCGGTGGGTCGGAAGATCACCGGGACCCGAGGAATTTCGCCGACAAGCTAAATCAAGCTACGGGTAGTATTTTTTCCTAACAAGCTGAGCGGGGACAAGAGATAGGAGCTGAGGCGTGCCGCCTGTCGCCGGCATACTGCCGTCAAGGGTGAGCTGTCAGTCACACCGGACGGCAGGCCCGTCGTGACCCTGGCCGTGTAAGTAGGCGGGCGGTGCGTGCGTGCGTGTTGAAGTCGCGACACCAAAGTTGCTCGCTTGAATGCTCGGCAGATGAGTCGAGTACGTCCCTACAGCATGCGACAAGGCTACAGCAGGACGTTAACGGTTAAGGTGAGAGAGTCGGCTGCCGGCAACATGCTTCCGCCGCATGGAGGATTGCGAAATCCTGCTGTGCTATCACAGTCGAGTCTTATCTCGACAAGGGGTGCGAAAGGTGTGATTGAGGACCTGAAGCCTGGAACTTGATAGTGGAAAAGACTATGGGTGACGACCGGGAAAAGCTCGCACCCGACAGCATGGATGACACTGCTATTCCGGGAACAGAGAAGAGTGCGAGACACAAAGTGACACCGGTCCACGGACAAAGTCGCACGCGTCAGTCGACGATAGTCCAGAGCTGGTCGACGCGGACATTTTGCGAGGACCCAGGATGGCGGATTGAGGTGAAATTGCGATACAGAACGCCACCGGCGAGTCGCCTAGGGACATCCCACGTTGTAAGTTAGGTAGTTGTCGCGGCTGCGGCTGAAGACCCTGGACGATATTGGACTTTGACAACGACAAGTCTAGAGAGCCCACCTCGCTCTCATTCACCCCTCTCCCCCTATCATAGTCTACCTCTCTGTTTTCACGGAGCGGAGAGTGCGTGCGCGGAAAATGGTCGTAGCTAGAGGGGAAGCGAGTAGAGAGGCCGCGTAGTGTTCTCCTGGAAATAAGAGCGCGCCAAAGTTGCGTTACCCCCTATCCTCACTTGGGTGGAAATTGTAACTTAAGCCACGATATCTGCCATCTCAACATCGCCCGTCGCTGATTGGACGTAAAGAGCTGGGCTTGTGGGGGAAAAGGGGAGGAAAATGAGGTGTGGGCTGTGGCCGAGTGTGGCTGCTGCCGAAGCCTATAATTCAGTCAAAAAGCTTATATGTGCTGCACCGTCGACAGATGATAGGCTTGACTCGACAAGCGTGCTAGGTTTGGCCTCATTGGTGAGAATAAGACGGGCGTAAGCATGCTATCGACGGGGAATGAGGCCTTGATTCGGTGCGACGCCAATATGGTGAGATTCTGATAGAAAGTGCAGTTGCGATATCGATAGTTGAGCGGCGAGTCCAGGCAGTGTGGTCCTTGATAAGCTTAATTGCATGAGATGACAGGGGGCCAGGTTGATATTGGGCCTTGACATGCTCGCTTCGGCGTACCCCTGCCTATACTCCAAGTGCTGTCACTTTTGCTGACAGGTGCTGTGGCAATCCAGTCTGCATCGTGAAAGGCGGCGGTTGAGGCATTCAAAGGCGAGAAGGTGGGTTGATGAACAGGACCGAATCTTGGTGCCCTCTCATCCAACGAACGGGCTTTTCCAAGGGTAAGCCTCGGAGCCGTTGGGTTCATGTTCGCAGCGCGTCATATCTCACTCCTGGCGTCAGTCGCCACAAGCCATCATCTCGATTTCTATGCTGTTCCTGTAGAGGATTCAAACGGTCAACGAGCTGACTGGTTGAGCACGCCAAAGTTGGGTGAGAATGTGCATGAGTGTGTGTGAGCGAGTGTGTATAGTGCGAGTGAGTGTGTGTGGCTTGTAGTGGCTTGGATTGGCTGGAATATACCCTGGCCAGCATCCTTCTCTGCTGCTGCTTGATGCAAGTTCCTTGCCGAATACGAAGAATTGGCGGGTTGGGCACACTCAAGGATAGACCGCCTTGAGGAACCATTCATTATCCGTCGTGTTTATTCTTTTTTTTTCATTTTTTTCGAGGATCAACTCACTGTGTTTTGCTTTCGGATCGGTACATGCAACTGACCCTCCCCAATGTATAGGTAGCTCATGGTGGTGGTGTGCTCGTACACGCAAAAACATGTCGGAAAATTTGGAGATTACGAGCAAGAAACGGATATCGGGTCTGGAATTGATCTTGCCGTGCACCGAGTGTTCAGCTTCCAGCGGGTCTGGTGGGCTCTCAAGATGCTAGTAGGATAAATGATTTGTTACGTCAGCCATGGCTCAGAGTGAAACGACCGTCGGTGAAGGAACCCAATGCTGAGCAACTTCGGCCGAGTCGCCCGCCCCCTTGCGCGACCGGCAGAAGTGCTTCTCTCAAATCCATGGCTATTTTTCATGTGCGAGCCCATCCCCCTGGAACTGTTGATATCAGACTTGAGATGGCGTGCTGGATAGTGAGAGGGTCAACCTGGGCACCGCCAGATCTCTCACAAACACATAGTGATTGGCCACATCTAATGGCCCAAGGCGGTGTTTCCAGAGATTGAGAATGGATGACGTGAACGTTGTCCTCGAGGATTGCATCTCGCAACATGCTGGAGAAAATACGAGATTGATAGGCGTTGCAGTGCCTCGCAGCCCCTTCTCAGAGGGCAACAATGAACAAAGACCCGATCAGCTCATGAGAAAAACCACCGTCCTGGTCGGCCAGAGTCAGGTATCGCGCCGCCGTCTCATCTTTTCTTAGCGGTGTCATCATGGCTTTGAGCGCCGCTCTCAGTTAGCTTGCCGGTACGCGGTACCTAGCTTTGGGCGTTCCAGAAGCTCCATCTGTTTTCTGTTAGCGCCCCATAATATTTTTGAATATTTTCTTTTCTTTTCTCTGTTGTCCAAGAAAAGACTCTCTCCTGTGGCTAATGAGCCGGGCACCCGTTGTTCGTTTGCTTAGCGTGGCATGCAACCAAGCATGGACGAACCCCTGTTCGCACAACGGACCCATGCTATTGTCGCTGCTTTAATGCTAAACAGAGCAGTGAAAAGGACGCTGAGGTACCTACGGACACTCTTCCTCATTGTGAGAAGCCCTGCGACAAGCTGGGTACGGAGTATATCGCTTTCGTAAGGCGTGAGACGAACGGGTACGTTTCTGTTGATCGGGTTTTCGCTTTTCGATATGACCTTATCTGGGTCTCTACCACCCCCGCGAGATTCCATTCGGCACGTCATCCTCAACTTCTGGTAAATGCCACTCAGCTTCTTTGTTGTTCGCCCCAAGGCATCGAAAATGGTCCGGATTCGGCAATTTTGTGTCTTTGTCTTTGCAGCCGCAGCGTTGTAAAACAGTCATAGAGTTGCCAACATGAAGCGTGGCAGCAGTTTCGTACGCAATGGCTGTGCCCCTCCCACCAAGAGTCTGGTTCTCCGTGGGCATCCTGATGCATAACGCAGCCACGCAGCGACGGCCAAGGGTCCAGCTTCAAGTTGTGGCTATTGAATATTAGCACCTCCGCTGGTGGGGACACTTCTCAGCCAGCCTGAAGTGTTGAAATGTGGTCTCGGCATGGCTGGATAAGGCATCGTGCAACATATCTAAGGATATCTGGTCCTGTCCTGTGAACCGATAGAGTGACAGACTAGTGGCGCAAGGAGATGAGGGCGGGCGGCTTCATCCACATCGCTGGAAACCGCCCTCCAGCCTATCGCCTCAAGACAACTTGGATACTTGATCGTCTGGCTGCTGAGATTAGCGACATTTGTCGCAGTTGTCGATGGCTAACAAGGGGATGCTGGTAGGTAACAATGACCAGGCGTTCGCTGGACCCCGAATTCCACGTGATAGGAACAACATCGTTATGCCGAATAACAGCTCCGACAAGTGCGGCTGAAATTTTTCAATCGTGGCGACAGCTTCTATTCTAGCTGATTTCTTCGGATTCTCGCACGTTGGCGAAAGACGTTCAAAAAGAGCGTTAATAGATGTGTGACTTGATAATACTGAATGCGACGTTTGTTAGCTACCTGGACCCGTTGATACTGTTAGCAGCGGAGGCATACGCCGTAGAGCAATGCAGCAGTGGCCTAATAAGATAAGGGCGATGATATTCTGCCAGCACCTGCCGATATCCCGCCCCCAAGTGTGGCTGCGACCGCTCCTACCTCTGACTACGGAGCCCAGCTGCCCATACCTACCTACTTACCTACCTACTTACTTACTTACCTACTTACTTATTTACTTACCTACTTACCTACTTATAACTACTATTTTATTAACCTCACCGTTACTACTACTACTACTATTACTAATTAAAGCTATTCTTAACGTTAATATACTATAAAAAGAAAATAATTATAAAGTTAACAATCCTTTTATTTATTAATATACTATTAATTATAATGATTATAATTACGTAAAGTATAATTACTTACTTTATAATTAGCGCTTTTTTAGCTTATTTAAAGCTAGAGTAGTACTTAATAAAGCTATTTATAAGGCTAGCTTTATAGTCCGAATTATTTAATATAAACCCTTTACTAAAGTACTAATTATTATTACTTATTACTATACTTATAGCCCGTATTATAATTAAAAGTAATAACGCTTTATAAAATTAACTTATTTAAATAAGCGTTATAAATCCTTAACCTCGTTTATAAACTATTATTAATAGATCGTTATTAACTTTTTAAGTAGTAATTAGCTCTTTTATTCTATCGTTAGTAACTTCTATAATTATTATAACTACTTATTTAATAATACTAACGTTTTTATATATTACTATTACGCATTACTACGTAATAAAAAGGACTAAATCGTTAACTAATAAAATAAGGGTATTTAACTTATTTAAATCCTTTCGAGCTTATAGTTAAAAAGTAGCGATTATAGTAGTATTATTACTTGTAATATATTTAATATACTAACTACTTACTATTATAACAAATTAAGTAATAAATCCCTTATTAAGTAGTTATTTAACTAATTACATAATTTTATAAAATATTAATACTACTTTTAATATAACGACGCAAGCTATATTATAAGCTTATTTATTATACTTACTATTATAATTTCCCTACTTTAATAATATCTAGATATTTTATTAATAAATTCTATATATAAAACTAATTAATTTAATATACTACTATTTAATATTTACGGAGCTATAAATAATAGTTATACTTTTTAAATTACGAGCTATTTTTTATTTAGTAAGAAAGAAGCTAATTATTATTAGGCTATTAACTAGTTATTAATATTACTCCGGGCTTACGAAATTCTCTTTTTATAAGTTATATATACGGATTATAAGATTACTTTACCTAATATTTTTAATAATAATACTTAATTTAAAGTAGTATCGTACGTACTTTGCTATTAGTACGTTAACTTTAATATACTAATTAAAACCTAGTACTACTTCGGCCCGGCTACGAGGGATAAAATTAGTACTATTATATATAACCCTCGCTTTTAATAATTCCTTATGGATTAGAGTAATCTCCTCTATAATAAATTAATAACTATATACCGTAACTAATTATTTAAATTTAAAATTACTAAGTACTTTATAATAGTAATTAATTATACTATTAATACCTAGCTTAAGCCGTAGTATAAGAAAATCGTATTTATTTAGGTTAATTAAATTAAGTACTTTAGTTACTTAACTACGTTAATTATCGAATCCTTATACGTAAATATTAAAATACGAATTTATTATTATATAGGCGACTTTAAAGCCGTATTTAATAAATTAGTTATTTTTTAAGTAGGTTAAGCAGTTATAATTAATACTTATTAAACTTATTACTAAGCTAAAGTATTAAATATTACTATAGGATTATTTTAAAAAAAGGTCCGTATATATATATATTATAATACCCTTAGGTACTTTTTATAAAAACTCCGTATACTAAGTAAATAACTAAATTTAAGTTTATATAAAAAGCTATTAAAAAAGTGCGCACCCTACTTAATTCGAACTACTTATAAGCTATTTTATTACTACGTCCTCTAGTAATATACTAAGGACGGTACCCTAATATTACTAAAAAAGATTTATTTATATTAGTTCTAACGACGCTTAGAGCCTATTATTAATAATAATACCTCTACTCCCCTACTTAATTTTTTATAAATCCGAGGTAAGGGTTACTTATAGGGCTTTATAATAAGTATTATAATAGTTATAATAAGTATTAAAGTATTTAAATTAAAAAAGCTAGCGGTTAATCTAAGTACTTCTTCTAAATAAGAGCCCTTTATATTTAAGTATAAAGAAGTTATTAAATACGTAAAAATAGTACCTATACTAATATTACTATTATTAATAATACCTCTAGTACTAAGTAAGGCTACTTCTATTTAATAAGGCCTCGAGATTATACGTAAATTTAATATATACGAGCTTAATATAAAAATATAACGGGGGTATTAGTAGGCTATTATTAATAAAATAATTAACGTAATTAATAATAATATAATTAATCTTATAGGGGCTCCTTAGTTATTAATACTTATAAAGTTATAATTTTAATTAACTAGTAATTTTATATAGTTAAACGTACTATAAGATCTAATTAACGAGGATTATATTTATAATATTAATTTTATAATAAAAAGCGAGATAAATAAACTTATTAATAAGTACGAGGCTAAAGTAGAGTATAAGGCTAAAATAAAAGAAGTTACTAAATTACGGGCTATAGGTTATATAAAGTAATTAATAATTAATTAAGTAGTTAATTAAGTAGTTAATTAGGCTAATTCGTTAATTATTATACTTTTTATTAAAATAATTTAATTAACTATAAGTTAATTAACGGCCTCTAATTAGCTTAATCTATTTAAATACTAACTACGCAAAGCCTAGCTTACGTATGTGCCTAAGACCGGCGGTCGTGTGGCGGCTGTAGCCATAGTTGGGTGCAGAATAGCGGGAGGTAGTGGCAGAATATCATCGCCCTAAGATAATGCATGTCCCGTTGATATCATATCTCTAACTCGAGACAAGAGGTGTACATTTTCCGCGAGGACAATGCGAGCTAGCAGCAAATTCTCAGGCAGCGGCCACATGTCAGTCGTGGCGGTCTGCCGTTATTCGGCTCTAGTGCTATGATTGATGCAGACAAGCATGGTTTGGTGTATCCAAATCCGTACTCTGGCAGATATGAGACGTATGTGGTGTGCGGCCTCGTGGGTCTCGCTGTCTCGGGCAAATACTGTCATCATTGTATTCGTAGAACGTTGATATCTTCGGCGCTTTGTGCAGTGTACGGGGCCGGAGGCGATGGGGTCATGATGAAGGCTCTCGGTCTCGGACGATTTTCTCAGGTGTAGTGGTGCACGGGGAGGACGGTGAGGGAGAAACAAAGAGACGGATAGATGCCAAGCAGCAACGGTGCCGGCATCGAGTCGGAATACGGACCGGGTTGTAGGAAGTAGCACGGGTGGGATTGCGAGTTTGACAGGTCGGTGATGTCGATCCCTGAGTGGTCGGCAAAGCGTATCCGCAGATGCGGCTCCCAAGATGTCGGTGTGTGCGTGAGGTCTAAGAAAAGAAGTGTGTTCCGTTTGGCGACGAAGTTTCTAAAGGCTGAAAGGAAAGCAAGCGGGAGAGTAGACGGAAGCAGGTTAGAAGGGGCCACGAGTGAAAATGACAGAGCGCCACCCCGGTAACCGCTCACCAGCTATCGGCCGCCATGGCTACCCGCGTCTGTTGAATATCAAAGCCCCAAAGTCCCAAATATGAAGTCTGGATTGGTGAGCTTGCGTGTTCTCTGGTGATAGAAGAGGAGAATGAGGTGAGGAAGCAAGTCCGAGCCCAAGGACCCAAAAGGTCAAGATGACGAGCCAAGAGACTACCATCTCAGGTCAAGGAAAGAACCTAACATTGGGTCGCCGAAGAAGCGGTGCCTTCCACTTGGTCCCGGCAGCACCTAGCGTGTTTACTTGGTGTGTCCGAGGGCCCCACAATTGGCACGAGCTCTCCATCAGACAAGGGAAAGCACGGACCAAGACAAGGCTTCGGCTCAGGCACAGGCGCGGCGCTAAAGTAAAGTAAGCGGAGCCCGGTGGCCCGTCTCTTTCCATCCTTGTCAATCTTCGGCTGGCTGGCCCCTTCCTCACCCCTGATCCCGGACCTCACCCCCTGGTACCTTATGGAGTAGAGTGTGCAGAGGCAGGAGCAGCAGGGCAACCTCCCACACCCCTCCTTCTTTCCCTTGTTCCTTGCTTTTCTGCCTGGAACGACTTCCATTGGCCCAATGTCTCTCGTAACCCGCAATAATTCTTACTTGCACCTTCCCATTCAGCACACAGAGTTGTCCCTTGTCCTTGGCACGTTGGTACGGGTAGCCACGATGTCCTCACTCCTCGGTCGTCCTTTCCTCAGGTTCCCCCCAACCCCAAACTCCCAGAGCCACGCCCCCTTTTTCTCATTGTTGCTCTTGCCGTATCCGGGCATCATGGCTTTCGGCGCTGAAAAGTACGTTGTGGTTTCTAAGGTAGGAACTACTCCGTAGTAGTTTTTTTTTTCTTCTCACTTCTCTTTCTTCCCCTCTAGCCTCTCGATATTCACGTTATTCTTCCACGTTGACTAAACCCCTTCAAGCCAAGCTGCCAATTTCCACTGCAGGCTTCTATACCCAGTCTCGTCTGCACCTTGTCCCATTAAACCACTGCATCGTCGCCCTTATTTTTCATTTCCACCCCGAGAAGAGAACGTGGGATTCCCAGTCATTGCTGCTTTTCCAAGCGCGCCTTTCTTTTGCATCCCCCCTCCTCTACGGAGACGCTCTAATCCCCCTCCGATCCCTCGCTTCGTCCACACTTCAAACTAGTGATCCCGGCTTCAGCGTGGCGAGCACCGCGAATATCTCCAACAACCAGAACACGGCTGCTGCCATACTACGTAGTAGGGTCGCTAGCACATCGCATCATATCCCAATCGACGGGAACCTAGACACGCCTTCCAAGATAACCCGTGCAGACCAGGGCAGCGCCCCAGCGTCCGATTGTTGTCTTTGCCCTCTTTGCCCGCTCTCTCAGCATCCAATTCCCGGAACCTTGGCTCGCCGTGCCTCATCCGCGCAACTGTACGCAGTACCTCGTAAACAGAGAAGAATACCATACCTTAGGTACTGTACCCATCCAGTCCGTCCACTCGCTTATACGGTATACCGGGCGGTTCTTGCAAATCCCATCACCACGTTCCCCTCTCACGTCCCATCCCGTTCGCTCCCCTCGGCAACAGTGGCAGGCCAGCAGCTCGTCTAAGGCGGGCAAGGAACGGTGTATCCGTCCGTACCGCTCGCCGTAGGGCATTTCCCGATTCCCTTCTCATCATCCCACCCCCCCTTGCTCTGTCTTCTGCCTCTAGTCTATGCTCTAGCCAAAGCTTTTGGGTCTGGCTAGTAGGCAAGACTTCTCCTCTCTTACTCAACCATCCTACCAACTATTACCCACTCACTCTCCCCCTCCGCTGCCCACCAACCTGCGCTCGCTCTGTCCGCCGGTTCCTCGCCTCCAAGACTGGCCTGTTGCGCTATCCGTCTGCACACCCACCCCTTGGTCGTGTTGGCGAGGCTCATCGACGCTTTCCCCGATTGGACTGGCCTTGTTTCTTGCCGCTCCTCATCCTCCTCCTGTTGCTGTGTCTCTACCCTCTTCAATAACCTCTTGAACCCTCCCTCGTCTTCGACCACTATTTGGCTTGCCTTCCCTTCTCTCATCCCTCGAGATCGTCTACAAGACTAACCCTCAAGGCGCCCATCAGAGACCTCGAGGTTGTTTGCGCTGTCTCGTGCCTCCTCTTAGGCTTGACTCTCGCCCTCCGGTCCACATTCCTCGACTCGACTTTAATTCGACTCGATCCGACAACTCGGCGCCTTTGTTCATGCTTGCTTGAACGTTTCCATACATTCGCTACTATCAGCCTTTGGTTCCACTCGGAAGCCTACACACTCGCTATCACTGCCCACCTGACCTCCCCCTCAGCCTGGTCACTTGCCTCAGCTTGGGCTTCATCGTCTTTTCAAGCTTACTTTGTTCGATCCGAGTTCGAACACGGCAGCACCCACTGCATTGTCTTTGCGTAACATCCAGAGGTGCGCGACCTTCATGCTGTGCTCGTTCCACTCGGAATAAGCTTGTGACTGTGAGAGGTACTAACAATATTCAAGTAGCTCGAATCGTACCAAACTTGGTCGACAACTCTCTGAAAACTTTCAGAAGCTACCTCGCCTGCCATCATCACGATGGGTCTCGGTGGCTACTTCAAGGCTGAGAAGCCTGAAGCTTCCGGCCGTGGCAGCCCACCGCAGCCCGCTCGCGGCAACCAGGCTCCAGTCATGGAGAAAGACTCGAACAGAACGAGCACGAACGATATGGAGCTCCAGCCACCTACTCCTCGCTACAACTCTCGTCCGCAGTCCATTTCTGGCCGATCGACGCACTCCAATGGCAGCTCCATGTTCCTCGACGACATTAAGCATGAAGTCATGGTCAACTACCTCTACCAGCAGCAGTGCTCTCACCTCTGGGTCAGTGACGGATCTGGTGAGGTCGAGGGTGTTCTTCTGCGCAAGTCCAGGGGTCAGTACATGGCTTGCCCTCCCCAATTGGGCACCTCCCCCTTTGCCCAGGCTTGCGCAGCCCTCAACGTTCAGTGCGCCATGACGGTGAACTCGCGTGTCATCAAGACCTTCCTTCAGTGGTCGCCTGACGCCGTCGATGTTCCTCTGATGAACGGTCTCCGAGTCCAGATCCTGCCCACTATTGAGGACCTTCCTAGAGCGAGAAAGCACCAATTCGCCGCCTTCATCGCTGCCGAGGGCCTCCTCATTGTCTGGGATGACGATGCGCTCCATCTTGTACAGAGAGCCAAGGCTATCGAGTCCGAGCTCATGGAGCTTGTCTGGAAAGCCGGTGCTGAAGACGAGGAGGGTGACGAGAAGAAGGGTCCCAACGTTGGCGAGTACGAGATTGATGAGGAAAGCGGACAGATCAAGCCCGAGAAGCGCCCCGTCCACCTCCTCAACACCTACCTGGTGTCCGTCACTCTGGTTCTCGTCGTCGTTTCCCTCGGTGCGGCCTGGAGACAGCTGGCTATCGAAGTCTCTGTCGATGGAGACTACCTTCGTCTGGCTCTCGTCGCCCTCTTTCCCCTTCAGATCTTCTTCACCTTGTTCTTCGCCCAGGTCATTGTCGGTTGCTTGGCTCAGATCTTCGGACCTATTCGCCAGTTGACCATCAACTCCAAGTTCTACTCAGCTCGCCCCCCTCCGAGGCTGCAAAGCTCTTTCCTGCCCCACGTTACCGTTCAGTGCCCTGTCTACAAGGAGGGTCTCGGTGGTGTCATTGTCCCTACTGTCAAATCCATCAAGCAGGCCATGTCCACCTATGAACTTCAGGGTGGCTCTGCCAACATGTTCATGAACGACGATGGTCTCCAGTTGATTTCTGAGGAGGAGCGCCGCGCTCGTATCGAGTTCTACGCCGACAACAGCATTGGATGGGTTGCCCGCCCCAAGCACGGCGAGAACGGCTTTACCCGCAAGGGCAAGTTCAAAAAGGCTTCCAACATGAACTTTGGTTTGATGATCTCCCTCAAGGTCGAAGAAAAGCTCCAGGCCATCAACCGCCCCAACGAATGGACTCAGCACGATGAGGCTCAGGCTTACGAACAGGCTCTCAAGGAGGTTCTCGAGGACGATGGCCGTGCATGGGCTGACGGTAACATTCGTGTTGGCGACTACATTCTCATCATCGACTCTGATACCCAAGTTCCCGCTGATTGCTTCCTCGATGCCGTTTCCGAAATGGAGCAGTCTCCCGATGTCGGTATCATGCAATTCTCGTCTGGTGTCATGCAGGTCGTCCACACCTACTTCGAGAACGGTATCACTTTCTTCACCAACCTCATCTACAGCGCCATTCGGTACACTGTGTCCAACGGTGATGTTGCTCCTTTCGTCGGTCACAACGCTATTCTTCGCTGGAGCGCCATTCAGCAGGTCGGCTACTACGATGAGGATGGATACGAAAAGTTCTGGTCCGAGTCACACGTGTCCGAGGACTTTGACATGTCGCTTCGTCTCCAGTGCAAGGGCTACATTATTCGCTTAGCTGCTTGGGCTGGTGAAGGTTTCAAGGAGGGTGTATCGCTTACTGTGTACGATGAGCTTGCCCGTTGGGAGAAGTACGCCTACGGCTGCAACGAGCTTCTCTTCCACCCCATCCGCACTTGGCTCTGGAGAGGTCCTTTCACCCCGCTGTTCCGCACCTTCTTGTTCAGCAACATTCGTTTCACCTCCAAGATCACCGTCGTCTCATACATTGGTACTTACTACGCTATCGGTGCTGCCTGGATCATGACCTCGGTCAACTACTTCCTCATGGGCTGGTACAACGGATACCTTGACAAGTACTATGTCGACTCGTGGCAGGTTTGGTTCTCCATCATCATTGTCTTCAACGGTCTTGGAAACGTCGCCCTCGCCATCATGCGGTACCGTCTTGGTGAGAAGAGCTTGTTGATGGCCTTCTTCGAGAACCTCAAGTGGACATTCCTGCTCGCCATCTTCCTCGGTGGCCTCAGTCTTCACGTCAGCCAAGCCCTTTTGGCTCACATGTTCGAGATCGACATGACGTGGGGTTCGACGTCCAAGGAAGCCGAGTTCTCCAACTTCTTCATTGAGGTGCCCAAGGTTTTGAAGAAGGTAAGTCATTATATACCGCCCTCCCTGGCTCATGCTAGGTGTTTGCTCCACATTCCAGTGGTGCTTACGCATGGCCATGCGTTCCAATCTCAACCACTTCGTATTCCATTCGAGCCGACGCTAACGTTTTGTGACTAGTTCAAATTCTCCATGCTCTTCTCCTGCATCTTCATCGCCGGCATGATCATTCTTGCCGTCGCCGACTTTGTCCCCCATGACTGGCGCATCACCGACTTCGTCGCCATCCTTCCCATGGCCACCGTTTCAGCCAGTCACTTGCTCCTACCCATTGCCCTCAACCCCGCGCTCATGACCTTCTCGTGGTAAAAGAATTACCATATTGGATCTGATGCTATTTACTATTTTCATGAGCCGTACGAGGCGACAAACATTGTACAGTGGGCGTTTTCCCGCAACGATATAGACATGGGACGGAGTTGCGAGGGGCTTTGATACCTAGATCCCAGCTTGAGCAGACCACGACATGATCAGTGGCGCTCTTGTTTGTTTTCATTTCTTTTCTACCATTTTACAAAAGATGCCATGCAAAATATCTTTAACACTTACATATAAAGCTTAATTATTATGATCAAGTATGAGGTGGCTCATCGCGAAACCAAAGGACAGGGGGGATAGGTTGGAACCTAGGATAGGGCATGAAGTAGATGATGGTCACCAGACACGCACACATACGCCCAAGTGTTGGCATTTGATTCCACTAGCACAAATTTAGAGAAAATTGAGCCACATTCCTTGTTCATTTTGCCTTACTCGTGCGATGTATTTATTGTGAGAATGCCTTTTGCCCTCGAAAACACGAATTCCGTATAGATCACTGGCATTTAGTCCTGAGCGGTTGATGATAACGATGGGTCTGAGAGTTCGTCGTCCTCAGCTGTGACTATGGACCCTTGACATTCACATGCGCAACAGAAGGGATTGAAGGGTGCAATTTTTATTCGAATCGAGTTTTCGTTCCATCATTCCAAAAAAGGCTGTCTAGAGTGGGTTATTGTCTTTGTCAATGTCTAACTAAACGCGACAATCTCTGAAGGGGGCAGAGACAATATCCACCACACGAAAACATAAGAAAAAGCACGACAAAAAAAAGAGCCCATCCTGGATCCCGTCTATATGCAGAACGCCTTCTAATCCCGTCTGAACACGGATGGGGGTAGGGGAGAAGAACGACGTCTCTACGTGATCTTTCCCTTTATTTTGTTCCCCTCCAATCCCTTCTATTCCCAAGATATCTCTGAAAGCAGCAAAAAATCCCAACTTTTTCTTTCTTAGGAAAAGAGGTCGACCTCGTCTGTGTATGTTCTGGTCATGCTCTTTTCTCTCTCATTCTTAAACCCAGCACCACAGAAGAAGAACAAGGTATCGCTCAGTATTAACCGTCTTTTCGTGAGTCGTCGTAAAGTCCAACTTATTCCTCGTCATCCGTGTCGGGAGGGTGGGGTGTTCCCTTGGGGCTGTTGAGCCACTCAATGTGTCTCAGACGACGACGGACCTCCTGCTCCTTGAGCTCCTTCTTGGTCTTCTTCTTCTTCTTTCTGGCGCGGAACTTCATTTCAGAATTATCCTCGGCGCCAGAGTTGACCGCGCTGTTGACGGCACTGTTGGCGACGGAGGAGACGGCGGTGGAGGCGATGGCGCTTCCGGGTACGCTGCTGTTGTCCTCGAAGGAGCCGAGGTTGATAGCGGCGTTGCCGCGGAGGGCGACACGGCCGTCGTTGACGTGCCACTGCTCGGAGCACAGGGCGCCGACGAACTCCTCGTTATGGGAAATGAGGATGACACCGCCCTTGAACTCACGAATGGCAACGGCGAGACCGCCGAGGGAGTCACGGTCCAAGAAGTTTGTCGGCTCGTCGAGTACCAACAAGTGAGGGTTGTTCCACATTGCACCAGCGATAACAACCTTGACCTTCTGGCCACCGGACAGGGAGCCGATCTCGTTGTGGTTGGCAATCTCAGGATCCAGACCGAGGTCTTCAAAGTGCTTGGAGATAACGGTGGGCTGGAGCTCACGGTAACCGAGACCCTCGCGAGATGCTTCGTGGTCGTCGAACTCTTGGATGAGCTTGTCGAAGCCCCACTCGATCATGGTCTCGCGAGACACCTGAGTGTTGTACTTCGGAAGGTATCCACGCCATTTACTACGTTTTGTTAGGACATTTGCCATGTGACTCGGGGATTAGGTTGTGCTTACATCTCGTATTGGAAGGTCTTCTTGTACTTTTGACGACCAACGATAGTCTCGAGCTGACGAGCAGACTTGCCGTCCTTGAGATCGATGAGCTTATCCATCTGCTCGCGATCCTTGTCGGAGAGCATACGGGTCTGCTTCATATGGACCTCACGATCGTCACCGTTGGCGTAACGCCACTGCAGGTACTGGTTGGGGGTCTTCTCAAGATGCATCTCGACGTGCTCAAGAGCGTGCTGCTTGATGTAACCGATACGCAAGTTGGGGTGCTTCTCGACCTTTCCGGTGCTGGGAATGACCTCACCAGTAAGAATCTTGATGAGCGTGGACTTGCCGGCACCGTTGGGGCCGATAATGGCCACTCTGGACGACAGAGTAAGCTGGCAAGTAACCTCAGCGAGAGAGGGCTTGGGGGCCTTGGGGTATTGGTATGAGACGTTGGTCATACGAATAATGGCACGGGTCAAGGACTTGACACCAGTCAGGATACCCGGGGGCGGGAACTTGAACTGAACCTGTGAAGCGGAGAGCGTGTAGTAGCTCTTTGCCTCGGGGCGAACCTTGACAAAGGCAGCGAGGTTGCCCTTGTAGCAGGCAAGCTTCTTGTTGGGCTCGTAGTGGTAAATATCCGTGGTGACGTTGTCGAGGAAACCGGAATCGTGAGAAACGATCAAACTGGTGATGTCGGGGTGGGTCTTGAGGTAGTTCTCGAGCCAGGCGATGTTGGCAACATCCAAGTGGTTAGTAGGTTCGTCCAACAACAGGACGTCGGCGCCCTTCAGCATAGCACGAGCCAAAGCCAACTTCATCTTCCATCCTCCAGACAGGGAGCCGACCTTGTGCGACTGGCGCTCGTCAGGGCCACTGCCGAAGCCGAACTCATCAAGAACCTCGACGACCTTGGCACGACCGCGAGCCGCGATCTCCTCGTCCTTGAGGACGAAGTCTAAAATGCTGATATCAGCATCCTCACCCTGGTTGTGCTCGACGTAAATGGTACGAAGAACATCCTGGGGAGGGAAACCCTCGAGCTTGCCGTTGGCGATACTGCGCATCAGCGTGGACTTGCCAGCACCGTTGCGACCGCAAAGACCGTAGCGGTGACCCTTGAGCAGTCTCAGGTTGGTGTGGGAAAGCAGCAGCATGCCACCGTATGCCAGGGAGAAGTGGGCATTGACAATCTCCGTCTCGCCGTCGTCCTCCTTCTCGGGAACACCGTACTTGCGCTCGTCCTCCTCGACGTAGTACTTCTGAACGCTGTCGGCGATGGCAATATTAGAGCTCGGGGCCAAGGCCTGCAGGTAGGGAGCGATGCGTGCAGAGATGCGCTGAACAAAACGGTGGTTGACGTCCTCGGCAACCTGCTCGCAGATGTATGGGCGAGCCACCTTGTAGATGTCGGTGACGGCAAGGCCGCCGCTCTTCTTGATCTCGGCATCAAGGATCTTGCCGACGTCCTCGCTAGAGACACGCTCAATGACATCCTTGTCGTCACCCATGGCCTTCTCAATGACATCCAATGCTCTCTTAGCCAGCTCTCGGACCTCGGGGAGGGAAGCGCGGTCGTAGACACCCTTCACACCTGGCTGCAACTTGGGCAAGAAGGTTCTGGCCTCGATCGGGTCGTGAACCAGCTTTGTCAAGTTCTCGACGACAACGACGGTCTGGCGGAGAACCTCTTGAGCGGTAGAGGGGGTGTTGAGGGAACGCTCCAGCAGGGGCGTCAAGAGAGCAAGGACGGGAGAGGTGACGATGGCGACGAAGGTCGTCATGGACAGGGCGTGGATGGCCTTGCGAAGAGTCTCGGTGGAGGGGTGGTGCATGGTATCGATGAGAAGAGGCACGCGAGGGGCGACGTCGTCGTTGGAAAGGAGGGCGGTAAGGGCGGTCATAGTCTGGACAGACTGCTTCTCGACCTCGGCCTTGAGGTCGTGCATGCCGCCCTCGACGATGGGGATGAGGCCAGCCAGCTTTGTTCCGATGGCCTCACGGAGGACATCCTGCTCTTCAGCCTGCTCCTGGGTGGAGCCGACAGTCTGCTTGGCCTTCTCGGCGATCTTCTGGAGCAAGAGGAGGGCAGCAGCAGTTCCCTGCCACTTTCCGGTCCTCTTGGACAGGTAGGTGTGAAGAACGGGCAGCAGACCGACAACCAGAGCCTCGGCGCTCAAGTTGTTGAAGAGAGCGTCCAGCGCATATTGAGCAGACTCGCGGACGACGGAGCCCTTGTCGGCCAGGGCGTCGAGGGCTGCAGGAACGAGGGTGGCATCCTGAACAAGGAAGACAACCTCGCTCAAGGGTGACTTGGGGGGCATGCGCTCAAAGAGGGCACCCAGCAGGTTCTGGGCGCACTCGCGAAGCTGAGGAGACTTCTTGTTGGCAACAGCCTTCTTGATCTCGGCAAGAATGCCATAATGGGTGAGACCTTGGTATCCGACCGTGTTGTTGAGGACTTCGCAAAGACCGTAGGCGGCATCGACTGAGGCGGCGGAAGTGGTCGCGGTGAAGATGGAGTTCAAGAAGGCGGAAACCTCCTCTTGGGATGGCGGGGGAGGGGCATCGCCCTTGGCCACGACGGTCATGTTCGCTTGGTGTTGTTCCTGCTGCGATAAGGGCGGGGTTACAGGGTGAGGCATGGAAGCGACAACCAGCACTCGGAGAGAGGGGTCGGTGGGCGAGAGAGGGAGAGAGAGAGCGCGCGCGAACAAAGGGACCTCACTTCTGCAATTCTGAAGGAGGAAAAACCGGAAAAGAGTTTCGCGGGAAAGAAAAAGGATGCTCTCGTCTGTCCTCTCTCTCGTGGGACGGCGAGTTTGTGTGGTGTAGGTCGTCAGCAACAAGTGTCCCTCCGTCGCAACACAGATTTTTTTTTAGATTGGGCACTGCAAGTCCGGGCGCGATTTTTCCCTCTTTGTTTCTCATAATCCACCAGCAGAATCGCATCCTTGGCCCATGTGAAAAAAAAAAAATTCAACTTTGTATCTCGCCCCCTATCGGAGATATCTTATTGGTTGCAGCGGCTTACTCATCTCCACCCTCGCCCCCAATCTCCGTAGCGATAAACGAGTACGTACCGCGGGGCTCCGTACCTCATCTTTTTCGCTCCGCTGCGAAAGGCTCTTGATGCCCGAATTACCAATCCAACTACGCAACTCTCGTTGCTCAGCACGGAAAATGGGAACCAAGGGTCCAGCGGAAAATCGTTTATCTCTTCACCTTCAAAGTTTTGAAAGAATTCTCTCAACATGTTGGATCCCTCCGCTGCGGTTGCTCCGGTGCCGGCGTCGAAATCCCGTTGAAGAAGCGCGGCCCACCCCGCGGTTGCGTCCCGCCTCAGCGTCGGCCAAAGATTCGGCTAAGTGGTCACTGTCCTTCCATCTCGTTTCAAGATATCAACAAATTTCGTCTTGCGAGTGCGACCCTGTTTCGTGCGCAAGAGCCTCTGGTCAGCGTGGGTTCAAGGAGGACCGAAGGCAGCGTTGCTTCTCATTCTCCCACTGACGCAGGCGTCTAGCCCGCTTTGTCTTATCTTGAAAGGGCTCTTCTAGTCCGCAACACCGTTATGCTCTGCCTTGTAGATACTCCATGCAGAGATTGATGCCTTCCTGACGACAAGCTGTGTGGAGAATAATGTGTGGCGTACATGGCGTACATGGCGACCCAAGAAACCTCTTCACATGTGGCAGCCATGACCAGCAGAGTCTCGGCTACAGCCGTTTGCCAGCTGAGGCTGCGCTTTCGGCTGTTTTTGGCCTTGGTCTAGTCTCATCGCTCTCAGAACTATTCCCATCTGTATCGTAAGAACTGGCCAAGGCGAGTTCGACGTCACACATGGGTCGACCAAATCATGAGAGACCCTCGAGGTCGCCAGGCTGATCTTGGCCCATCGGCCGACTTGCAGATTGGCTTCCTCTTCCGATGTGAGCCGTGTCTAAATGCTGAACTGATTTTGTGGAAAAATTGGTCCAACGATGCATCCAGAGGGCTTCAACATTGGCATTTCGTCTTCTTCACAACCTTGGAAAATTACGGCCTGGCGGTGTTTTCCTAAGGACATATCCTGCGATGATCAGCAACCCGGCCAGTCTGATGTGTAGCATCAGCATAAAAGCATAAGTGTACCAGAACACTCATCAGACGAAGTGAGCAGCACCTTACGTAGTAGTCAAATTCACGAGGGCCTGGAACATTTCCACCCGTGACGTTTGGATCACTAAACTGCCTCCCCGCTGTAGTTTAGTTTTGCTTCTCACATCGGCCCCGCACATTCCAGCTGCTGGCCTTTGAATGCTTCTGAGCGTCGTCAAAATCTAGCTGAGACACCGTGTTTCTCTTTCCCGAAGCTGGATGGATCGAGGTCGAGGAGGCAGGCAAATTTGTGCGAAATTGGGGATAAGGAAGCTTGCTTTTTTCACAGTCTCAGCTCATGGACGGACGTTATTGATGCTGGAGAAAAGGCTGGCGGCAGATGGCTCCCTGCTTCATATTAAGAGTAAAATGTGACGTCGGGTTGATCAGAAGACGAAATGTGGCCTTGAGCACCTGATATGGTCTGCCAGCTTTCGTCAGTGTCCTTACCTTCGTCGGTGGGTCATTCGGTATCGCATCTTGAGACTGAGATGAGGTGCAAGACGGGATGGAATCCATCGCATCCAAGCGGGAGATCTCCGGTGCTTACCTTTCCTGAGATTCGGATATGCTTACCTAAGATGAGGCACATTGTCCAAGAACCTCAGCAAAGTTACAAACAACCTAAAAGTACGGAGTACGGAGTGCCTAACACTCCTGGAAATAGATGGGAATTTGGAGGGAATTTGGCATGCTTCTGCCGGGTTCTGGCTCTTCCAGGGGCAGACGCTAGGTATCGTAGGCCCGTGCTGCCGAGGCCCCGCGCCAATCAGCGGGGCAGCCCTAGAAGAACACGGCTCCACTGGCCTAATGGCGCTGCAATCGAGGACTGGAAGGCCCAAGGGACGTCACTAAGACAGGGGCAGCGGTCCAAGCGTGGGGTTCCCAGTACGTACCTAGACCCAGATTCCCCCACTGTTTCAACCGGAAGCTCCCAAATCCAGGCGGGCACGGCCTGATCCCTCTGCACTCAGCAGCGTGGTTTACGAAAGGTTAAGCACGCCAACACGCCGCCAGCACGCCAAAAGAACAAAGCCGCACTGCTGCGAGTCGAAACCTAGGGGAACAGACCTGATACCCCGTCCCTCGTCCCGGTCCCTTCAATTGTTTTGTCACTCTTTCCAAGTTCCAACCCTTCTCTTCTCGTCTTCGCAAGTCTTTGTCTGGTTGTCCTGACCCGACACTGACATCACGTCAACTTCCGAGGTCGCCTACGCTCTTCACATACTGCCAGACTCCATCTTGATTGACCGAATTCGAGTTGCTAGCACCGTCTCGCAGATACCCCCAATCGTCTCCGACACGTACCGAAACTGCTTCGTTACAATACCATCCCCGAGGGCGTGTCGAGCAATGGTACGCCAGTCGAACCGTGCTACCACAATTCGTCTCTGAACAGGACTGGTGCGCTCGTCAGACGCAGGTCCACCCTAAATTGTACATCATTGAACAAAAGCCAGAAGCATTTGACCTCCCCTAGGCGGATCTAGAGTCACGGCCACGGATAGTACAACATATATTCAATCTGTCCACTATGGACCCAAGCAAAGAGGGACTCTTGGGCGACAAGTCCCGCCGCTCCTACGATGGAGAATCCGACGACGGCTCCGACATCGACGCCACGGATTACCTCGAGCGAAATGAACAGAAGCAGGAGTCAAGATTCCCCAAGCCCGCCTTCCTTTCCGCCAGGCCGCGGGGCTGCATTGCAGCTTTCAGAAGACTATTTCAGGGTCGCTCGAAGCTATGCCTGCTCATCACCGCCGTCGTCTTCATCATGTGGGTATTCATCAGCGCCGGAGGAGCCGTCATGTACAAGAAGTTCAAGGGCGCGCCCCCCACCGGTCTATCGCCACCATGGTACCCGACTCCAAAGGGTGGCATATCCAAGAATTGGGCAGAGAGCTATCAGAAAGCCGGAGAGATGGTCGCCAAGATGACGTTGCCTGAAAAGGTCAACATTACAACAGGAACTGGCTGGATGATGGGTCTCGCGGTTGGCACGACTGGCCCTGCCGTCCACGTTGGCTTCCCGCAGCTCCAACTACAAGATGGTCCCCTTGGTATCCGGTTTGCCGACAATGCGACAGCATTCCCTGCCGGCGTCACTGTTGGCGCTACTTGGAACAAAGAATTGATGTACCAGCGAGGCAAGGCGCATGGTCAAGAAGCCCGAGGCAAGGGAATCAACGTTCTCCTCGGACCCTGCGTTGGACCCCTCGGTCGACTGCCTGCCGGCGGCCGCAACTGGGAGGGCTTTGGCGCCGACCCCTACCTGTCGGGTATCGCTGCCGCTGAGACGATCAAGGGCATTCAGGAGGAGGGCGTCATGGCTACCATCAAGCATTTTGTTGCCAACGAGCAGGAACATTTCCGACAAAGTTGGGAGTGGGGATTGCCCAACGCCATCTCCAGCAATATCGATGACCGGGCCATGCACGAGCTATACGCGTGGCCATTCCTCGATGCCGTCAAGGCTGGTGTTGCCAGTGTCATGTGCTCTTACAACCAGGTCAACAACTCGTACGCTTGCGACAACTCTAAGCTTCTCAACGGCATTCTGAAGGACGAGATGGGCTTCCAAGGCTTCGTAATGAGCGACTGGCTTGCACAACGTTCAGGTGTCGGCAGCGCTCTCGCAGGCTTGGATATGACAATGCCTGGCGATGGTCTATTTTGGCAGAATGGAAAATCTCTCTGGGGCCCCGAACTTACTCGAGCCGTCCTCAACGGATCCGTTCCCGTCGAACGATTGGATGATATGGCCGTTCGTATCGTTGCTTCCTGGTATAAGCTGGGTCAGGACGATAAGAAGCTTTACCCAGATGAGCTCCCCAATTTCTCCTCGTGGACCAACGACAAGATGGGTACCCTCGCTCCCGGTAGCAAGACACCCCAACCTGAGGTCGAGGTCAACAAATATGTTCATGTGCAAGGCAACCATTCTGACATTGCCCGCCGCGTTGCTGCCGAGGGCACAGTGCTGCTCAAGAATAAGGACGTCTTGCCAATCAGCAGAGACGGCTTCATCGACGCGAAGCGCAAGCGCCACGAGGGCAAATTGAAGATTGGCATCTATGGCGAGGACGCTGGTCCAGGCAACGGCCCGAATTACTGCGCTGATCGCGGCTGCAACCAAGGAACACTGGGCTCGGGCTGGGGCAGTGGTGCTGTGGAATTCCCGTACCTCGTTACTCCTGTCGAAGCCTTGAAGAAGGGTTTCAAGTCTGAGAAAGTTGAGCTGTCCGAGTATCTCACAAACTCGCCCCCATTCCAAAAGGACCCCTCTGTCCTGCACAACCAGGACGTCTGCATCGTATTTGCGAACGCGGACTCGGGAGAAGGCTTCCTGGCATGGGGAGGCATTGGCGGTGATCGAAACGATCTCAAGTTGCAAAAAGGAGGAGACGATCTGATCCTCCTGGTTGCCGACAATTGCGGCAAGGGTGAAGGCAATTCAGCAGGTGGTGATACCATCGTTGTCATTCATTCGGTAGGACCCGTCGAAATGGAACGCTGGATCGACCATCCCGGTGTCAAGGCCGTCCTCTACGCCAACCTTCCAGGAGAGGAGAGTGGAAACGCGCTAGCGGACGTGATCTTTGGCGATGTCAACCCCAGTGGCAAGCTGCCGTACACGATCCCCAAGTCTCTGAAGGACTTTGGACCTGGCGGACAGATCTTGTACCTCCCCAACGGCGTGGTGCCCCAGCAAGACTTCTCTGAAGGACTCTACATCGACTACCGACACTTTGACAAGAACAACATTGAACCCCGTTTTGAATTTGGATTCGGCCTTTCATACACAAGCTTCGAGTTTTCCAATGTCACCGTCAAGGGCGTCAAGGAAAAGAGCGCACTTCCTCCACCTCGTCCAGCGCCCGGGGCGGAGCCACCAAAATTCAGCGACAAGATCCCTGACAAGAAGGTGGCTTTGTTTCCGGAGGGGTTCCGCAAGCTCGAGAAATATGTGTACCCATACTTGGACACCGTTGACGATATTTCTTCGGAACCGTACCCTTATCCAGACGGATACGAGGTGAAGCAACCTCCATCCCAAGCCGGCGGTGAAGAGGGCGGTAACCCCGATCTGTGGGAGACATATGTCACCATCCAGGCGGACGTCACCAACATCGGCGCTGTAGCAGGCAAGGTCGTCCCCCAGTTGTACATGTCGTACCCGAAGAATGTGCACGGCGTGGACTTCCCCGTCAAGGTCCTTCGCGGATTTGACAAGTTCAACTTGGAGAAGGGCGAGAAGAAGACCGTCACGTTCAATGTGACACGCCGCGACCTCAGTTACTGGGACGTACGGCAACAGAACTGGGCGATGATTACGTTTGGAGAGTATTCGTTCCTTGTTGGCGAGAGCTCGAGGCATCTGACGCAAATGGGCAGTTGGTAAACAGTTGTTGAATATTTCTTTGGTTTCCACTATTTTGAAGCCACGTATGTCTATGAATTGAAGATTGTGGGAAAACACATATGGGAGTTTCGTTTCTGATTCAGTATTGTTGTACATGATGAGACTACATAGGGTCTCGTGAAGGTGGCTGATCTACGTCTGTAGAATGTGAATAGAGCTGCTTGAATACTGTGACGTTTAATTCAAGCCCTGGTTGACTTGAATATGTTTTACTCGTACTCGGGTGTGGCGAAAGTGCTGGGAGCGGCAGTCTATCTGAGAGGAATCATGGCCAGAATCATTTACACTGATCCACGACTCAAGTTGCAAGGCGAGGGAGGCGCAAAGCACGGCACATCCGGAGATAGTGATGGAGTTGCATGGTGGCGAGTTGATGTAGGCATTCAAGCTGAAATCGGACCGGTCTTGAGACTGTATTCCAAGGTAGAGGTGTTTGACTAGGTACTGGAAGAAAAAGTTTCTTGAGGTACCAAGCTTCCAAGCAACCGTGTGCCGAATGCCGCATGACGTTTGACCTGATGATCATTTAGGTCCCGTCATCCAGGCAACAGCGACGTGTGTTTGGATAGACTTGTTCCAGGCAGATGTCTGCCAATACGACGCAGTAATGAACGTACTAGTTGTTGTTGGCTTGCTATGAAGTCAGTGAAGGCATATTGAAACTTTGCGGAGTTCACGGAGTGTGGTCAGCAGGTTTACTGGCAATGTGGCCGTGGAAAAGAGCTCCACTCCGTGAGATAAGCGGAGGGCGCTGGGCTCGGGGACCTCGATCATTCTCTTTTCGATCAAAGGTGTGCGACACAGTGGATTGCTGTTACCCGATGCAGTCAGCAGCAGAGAAACGATTGGAAGTAGGTAGTGAGAAACACGTGATCGGCTCTGCGATGGGTAAGCCCAACCTCATAAATCTCACCAACCCAACGAGCTGTCTGCGCGAGGAGTGGGGGCTGCAGACTTGTTCTAAACGCCGTCAAGTATTTTCTAACTTACCTACGTCACGTGTGGTCAACTTGAACGATTCTATAATTTCTTTCTGGCTTACAGAGCAGAGTGCAGTATGTTGACGGCTGACATATCATCGGTTGTCGTGAGAATGTGACGTCTCGGCGTGAATCACTGGCTATGACGAAGCGCCCCGAACAGAGACCATTTCGCCATGGCAGCGAGTCTAATTCATTGTAGAATCCACTACCGACACAACAGAATCTGAGGTCCGGTTACGTCCGGCGTGGGGGTGTTGAAGTTGAGATGATGTGAAGGTGGAGATGGAGATGGAGACCGGAGGGGAGATTTGGAATGCCATACAAGGCACTTGAGCGTACCAGGAGATAGGACTTTCGCCTCCGCCCCGGCTCCGGCGGAGTTCACGATGGCAAGTGCTTGTCAAGTGGAGGGATGTAAGAGCGGATGCAAGGCACTGCTTCCAATCTTGCATTCAAGACACCCTGGAAGCTGTGGAAGCTGCTCAAGAAGGAGCCATAACTCGAGGCACATGCCTGAAAGGTACCTTTAGGTTGGTTGGCTCCCTCCATGAGAAATGATTCCCCATTGGGAAAGAAAGAATGAGAGCTACGGAGCTTCCTCCTTGTCTCCTTCTGCCGTCTCGTCGGATTATCAGGAGCCGGATGGCTTAGGGAGGAGCGACGGGGCAAGCCACATCCGCAGCGAATCACGGCCCTTGCTTCCCTCTTTCTTCGGATTTCCATTGGCCGATAGTATCCACTTGAGCTTATAAACTGGGCCACTCGCATTAGGCTGTGGCGCAGTCGAGAGCATTGTGCTGTCAGATCGCTGTGTGCGCGTGTGACGTTTCTCTGTCTGCCGTCTCTTCTTCCCAGCTTCCATCCATACTTCATCCCGTCCTCTCATCCCAACTTGTGTTAGTCGCCGCGCTTGCTTCCAGTCTACCGCGAGTCTCCCGGCCCTGTCCGACCTTTCGAGCCGTAACACAGCAAACCAAATGCTTCGCATCGCGCTTATAATCCTTTCTTCCTGGGCCATAGACGGCGCTTCCGGTATCTCCGCTCTTCCGGCGCTTGGCTCATCGTCAAGTGCTCCTCCGGGGCATACAGAACCCTCGAGTCTGCCTCGCCAAATACCCAACACGGGGTTTTCAAGGCTGTTCTGACATCTTTGTATGCTTTTCGCTCGGCGCTTGGAATCCTGTGTCGGATGGGGCAAATTGCTTCCTTTGGAGCATCCTGTTGATACAGGATCGACCAGACAGATCTCCTTACGGCTACAGTATGTCGATCGATCTGCTCAGGTAGGGCCGGATCTTACAGCTACTCCCAGCCTCAACTTCAGCAGCCCGTCGTCGACTTCCAGAAGAAACCCCTCGGCCCATAATCATTGGCCCAAGACCCTAGCAAGCGGGAAGTTTGGGAGCCGAGGCACGGGCTTAGCCATGCCTCAAAGTCTAGAACCAGAATCACCCTAGTACTGTTCCCAGCCTCTAGGAACGCCAAACAAGCGTGCAGGATGCCCAACCTGAAGCAGACGACAACCTCTATCCTAATGATCGAATCCTTCACAACAGGGATTCAAGATTACTCACTATGGGTCCAGATCGGAGCTCAGAGTCCCCTCCGACATATGAATAAAAGAGTTCGAGCGGCGGGGCAGCTGAAATGCAGACCAACCAACCCGTGGGTAAAGCGACCTGGTTGACACTCAGCCCTATGGAAGCATCCCCGCATCTACGGAGTACGACTTACCTACTACAACGTGGTTGATGTCTGGGATGCTCAAACATCACGCGAGCTATGCAAGGTTGAGACAGAGCTTGGTTCGCGCTTGCGGATATCTACCTCGACCCTTTTTGACTCTCTTGTAGATTACTTCTGCAGGCTCGCGCCTACGTGCCGCTAAAATCCTTGCATACGTCCTCTCCGTGCCCGGCCTCAATGCTACTCCGGCCCCCTCAATCTGTATTTCGTTGGCACCGCGGCAGAACACCAGGCCCGTTTGTCGCTTTACAATTCATAGTCGTATCTGCACGTCTACTGCAAACCACCCCTCTGAGACTTATTGGCCCATTGGCGACAATCATCAAGCCTCCACCGAAGAAGCTAACAGACCTCCGTCGGATTGCCAGACAGAGCCTCCCATCTTGGTCAGCAGTAATGCCTTGTACTGGGTTTCGCCATCCTCCGCCACAGTCGAAACGTCCGCTATATGCAATCTTCACCTGACGATAGACCGGGGACGCCCGAACAATCACGGGCCGGGACTGGCGTGGGGTGGGCAATCATTAGTCCCTGCCATACGATCTGTCCTCCACTAAAATCTGACGTTGTCTTCTGGGGACCCTGCCACCCTCTGTTCCCGTTGACCGGCTGCCCAAACACCCTATGAGATGGCTCTGATCATTGACACTATGCCTGGTAGGGCTGCAGCTACGACATTCGCGCAGCCAGAACCACCCCGGAAGCATGCATGTTTAGGCTGTCCCGGCTTCTGGGGTCGGTCTATCGCGATTCCCATCGTCATCCGCTAGGGTGGGGAGCTCTTCTGGAGCTCGAGACAAAAATACGTCTGCTCTGTCAGCAGTTTTACTCATCGGCACCTGTATGTGATGTGGCCAATCACTGACCTCAACCTCGTTCTCTCGCCCATCACACTGCATGTCGTCCCCTCACAAGCATCCAAGTCTTGGGAGAAAGAGTGATCGAAGTCGCGAGCATGTTCTTCAACCAGACCTGCAGCATAGCCGGTCTTCTGGGAATGGTTGAGGATTCTGGTCAGGAGCCCAGTGATCACCCGTTTCGCTGTCCCTGGTCATGGCACACCCATTCTTCGGTCTGTCGACTTGGTGGACGCCCCTTTGATATGGTTGCCGTAACCCCTGACGTCCTTTCCGATGCCTTCATCAGCCTCAGCCTCAGCTCCGGACTACGTCTACCTCCGGGTGGATGCTTCCTCACCGTTTAGAGTTCAAACGATTGACTACCATTGCCGGTGCGTTGTCCGGCACTGACATATGTTGTGGCTGGGTCAGCCCATATCAATATGATGCACTATCATATGCTGCCACTTTTGGCTGCAATCTTCTTCTTCTGGCTCTGGAAGAACGAATCTTGACCATACAAACACATTCTGTCGTTTCAGATACCCGACACAGAAGCGACTTTTCTTCGGTGTTACTCCATACCAAGCTTTTCTGACGGCCTTTGCCGACTGTTTGAGGCACCGCAAACTCACATCATCACTCATCTCGTGATACGCCGTCTCCGGTTCGACTACTGCGGATCTCTTTCGAGTATTCAACAGCTATCTTGGGTCACTGAGCTCCGCCGACGTCATTACCAACAGCGAGGCACATCCAGTCGGAGGGTGTCTGATTACTTCGATCGACCCATCTACTCGGTTCGCAGATTCTACCCCGAAGTGGATGTCTGTCGTGATGAGCATCAAGCTCGAAGTCGAGGAACAGGATATATCACTAGCTTCCCCCGATCCGAAACTGCCACTTTCCTTTGACCATAGCCACACGAACATCATCCAGCTTGAAGATCAAATAGACTCGGATACACAGTACACAGTCGAGGATATCCTTGTCGCCTTTGCGCCGCCATCAGTTAGTCAGGAGTCTCATCCTTCCCGCAGACCGTCATCAACCATGTCATCGTCGCGTTCCGGCCGTTCGGGAGGGTCATCAAGCCACCACCGTAGCTCCAAGAGTAGCAAGAAACCAAGGGCGGTTCAAGTTAGTCACGGTCTCCTCTTTGTACTACCCCCCCTGTTCAACAAGCATGCATCACTACATCTAGCTTTCTCATCCATCTTAATTCTCAAGTCCAAGATGAGACTGCTTTACCCGATCCTCCTTCTTCATCGGGCACCGTACTGACCTTTAATTATTCATAGCGCTCAATCCAACAACTCATCGAGTCCCTAGAGACGCACAGAGTCAACACCCTCACAGAGCTCTGCCGTATCGAGCGCGTGGCGGCTACCTGCGAGAACGAGGAAGACGCTCTAGCCTTCCAAGGACCCATGACCGCCGCCTGGGACTACTATGTGAACAGCAATCAGTTTCTCACGGAACTCCGCGGCCTGACGCGGAGCTACCCCCTCTGCAGCGACCTCCTCTACGACGCTCACGTCCGCGTGCGCAACGATCCCAATTCGAACAAGAGCTGGAACCTAGCCTGGTTGTGTCTTGTCAAGATTCAGGAAGAGTGAGTACTACCATCACCGTGATCGAACCATACTATGAGAGATGAGGGCTGACATTTGTTTCCTTTGCGATTGCAGTGATCTCGTGTCCGGATACGCGGCTCTGGAGGCCACCAAGCCCGAGATGTGGGGAGGTCGCGAGCCCTCTACCGATGAGGCGGCCCAGCTCGGCGCCTGCTTCGAATATGAATGGAACAAGGCCGTCGACACGATGTTGCGGCACTGGTCCGTTCCCCCGACGTGGTTTTAGTCTGGCAGTGGGGGGGACTCACGATCATGATGAGCCGGCCTACATGAGCGCGACAATTCAATAGACGGATGAAGAAAGATTTACGACACGCATCTAACGGGGTCCATTTGTGTTGCTTGGTATTAGAGCATGAGCGAGCGAGGGAGAGAAATTTCTCCCTCAGGGCATAGCATTGGCATGGGGATTTGGGGCATTGGGAAGAAGCATCGCCATACACCACTCAGTCTCACGACAATGGTCGGATTTTGTAGCAATTTTTTGGGCATTTTTGTTGTACTTGTTCCTTCTAGAAGAGGCGTCCAAGTCACAAGGTTGCATTCATAGAGGGCTTCTGGCAAGCCCTACGGATAAATTTCATCTACCCATATCTAGAAGCATCAAGAGAGGAGAAGCATTTATTCCCGCGCAACTTTGCTCTCGGTTTCGGTTGAATGAGTATGAAATGTCACAAATATGCTCAGAGCACTGCACGCTACAAGACGCGTCAAACTCTCCCACAAAACGAAGCATCATGAACGCGTGGGTTACCAACTAAGCCCAACGGGCATTAACTATTGGACGACGCAAGATTATGCCTAGATCACTACAGGCCCAAGACGTAGACTATTCTAGAATCATCGAATCGCTTAGCAAGCAAGAATCGGGAACCGCCGTCAAAGTTTGCAGGGCGCAACGGCGTGCATGGCGCCCGAATCGGGGGCATGCGGAGCGGAGTGGAACAGGACACGCCGAATGCGGCGGTGAGAACTTTGGGTGGTTCACAAATTACGCCGGTCCGCCGACGGAGTATCATCCATGTTTTTCGGGTGTAGTTAAGCTATTTCCAATGTCCATGGCCTTCTTTTCACGACGCTTAAGAGCTGATGAAAATGCTCACTGCAATCGACCTATCACAAGCAGCAATCGCCACGATGCGGAGGTGAACATGCACATGATCCATGTTCTCAAATCCAATGCTGAATGAGGTATTCAAAGACCAAATCAAATCTTGAGATTAACGAGTCTGGGCCCGGCACTGGCCTCTTGAATCTATACCGTGTAGCTGTCTGCCTCTTCGTCTTCTTTCAGAGGGTGAGCTGGTTCCACCCCTCTCTATTGATGCAAATATATCCGCTTTGACCAGGCATTTCCGACCTTTTCCCAATGCTATGATTATCCGAAACATTTTCCGACCGTATTAAAAACACAAAATCCGGCGGTTCAACATGTGTTGATTGCTCTTGGCGCAGACCTCGGTGGTATGGCTCATGGCTCAGTTTCACCGTCAGTGCCATCTTCCTCGCCAACCCAATCGTCACTCTCGAGGCCGCGGTTGCGGATGGCGAGGGAGCCAATCCATCCCAAGAGGGCAATACCGCCGAATATGCCCCAGACTAGGGCCTCACCCTTGGGATGGACACGCGTGGAGAGCGTGAAAAGGGAGCCGGAGACGAATGGCCCAAAGCTGCGGCCCGCGGCGGACAGCGTCTGGGCGATGCCGTTCAAGGTTCCCAAAGTAGCATGATTCGGTGCACAGTTTGTGATCTACAGCCAGCATTAGCAAAAATTCATGATTTCAATCATCCAAAGATGGCTTACCAAGAGCATGACGCTAGACAGGCCGCCCACGGCGCAGATATTCTTAATGATTAAGATAACGCCGAGTTCCGCGTACAGCCAGGCAGAGCCGCTGCCGATACCGAACAGCGGCTCGTCGTCCAAGTACGGAATCCAGGGCATCAGGGCCATGCTAACGGCCAGTCCCAGCAAGGCAATGCGATAGGTTCCCAGGTTTCCCAGCCGCGTCTTCAAGTGCTGGAAGAGGAAAGCCTGAAACGCTATAGTAGCCACGCCGGCCAGACTGAGACTGATACCGATCTTGCTTGGCGGAAGACCGCGCCCAGTTGGAGGATTGGCATCGGCGAAAATCGGGTACAAGCTGTTGTAGGAGATGTTGGACAGCTGGAATACTAGGTACGTCAATAGCACAAGCACCGTATTGCGGTTCAAAAGTTGACGCCATGTCGCCAGATCGCCCGGGAGTTTCGCGTCATCGTCGGCCTGGGCATCGTTCTCAGATGCATGGTGCAGCAACCCTTGATCCTCTCCCGCCTCATCCTCGTCATCTTCTTCTTCTTCTTCGTCGTCGTCGTCAGTGCTGACCACGGCTTGTGATCCGCGGCGAGGCCAGCGGGTGGCCCACGAGCCTCTGCGCGGTTGCGCTTCTCGCGAAATCCAGGACCAAGCTTTGCGCGCCCAGGCAGGAATCCATGCTGCGTGGTCTGGCTCCAAGGTTTCCAGTGTCTCCTCGAACCAGATTGCGACGACAATCACGCTGATGAACAGTAACCCTGCGCTCAGCAAGTTGGGCGCCAAATATGGGTATCGTTTTCCCATGGTACCAACCAGCAACCCGCCCAGGGCTGGACCCGTAATGCCGCCTAGGGAGTAGATGACGGGAAGCCATGTAAAGGCCCGGCTTTGATTAGAGCGGTCCGTCACTTCGCCTAGGACGGTGGGAACCACGGCAGCGTTGCCATTGAGCATACCCATGGCCACATGAACGACTACGATCTGCCAGTAGGTCCTGCAGAAACCGAAACCCACAAAACAGCATGCCAACATGAAGGTGCCAAGAACCATGGTCGGTTTTCTACCCACGACGTCTGATAGGTAGCCCCATAGTAGGTTCGTGGATAATTGAGCGAGGGCGAATGCTGAGGCAAGGATACCGACATACAGACCTGTCTGAGAGTCGGGGATATCGGCGAAGGACTCGACCATCTGAGGCAGGTAAGGGCCGATGGAGTTTAATGCAGTCTGCTCGCTCAAGGAGAGGAAGGCAAGCAAAGCAAGCTGTTTGACAGGCAGAGGAGTCTGCTGGTGATCGTCGTCTGAGGCATCGGAATCTTCATCGGAATGTGGGAAAAGCTCTGCCGAGGATTGCTCGCGGGGGGTCTTGGGAGGTGGTGTCGGAAAGGTGTGATATCTATGAGTAGACTGGCGTCGCATCGTGGTCCTCCGGCTGGACTCGATGTTTCCAAGAGTCGGTATGGGAGCGCCTGCGTGGAATGAACCGGACGAGGCTGTCCGGGACACAGCAGCTGCGCGAGCAATGTTATTGCTGTTGGTGGTGCGAGGCATGTTGGCAGCTGGGGCAATCGAGGCGGCGCAGGGCCTGATGCCAGAGGGCGAACAGATGCAGCTACACAGGTTCTTGCAGCACAAGCGGTGACGTCGTCGAGATGGTCGTCGAGATCGGTCACGGTTCACGGGGGTTATCGGTTTATGATGGTCGGAGATGGGTTCGGTGGTGAGCTGCTTGTTCGGGTGTAGCTGCTGGGACGAGGCTACCCCGCTGCCAGGGTCTCACGGAGATGGAATGCAGAATCGCAACCTCCAGCACATGGTCTCGAGTTGCCTATAAATGCGAAGCGGCGACGTGGTTTGGGAGGAGAACAGGACAATTGACGACTCGGGCACACTGGGGAGGGTGGAGATGTGCGTCTCTCAATGTCCTGAGCTGGGAGGTGAGAAGGTGGAGGGGGAGTTCGAAGGTCGCAAGATGGGCGAGGGGAAGAGAGGCGCGGATAATGTTGCGACGCAATGAAGTAAGGCAATTAATTAAGCGGGTGGTTGAAGAACATGGAAGGTGCTGCAGGTCGGCGGAAGGATATCGGCGGGTAGCTCTCGGCCTGGGCCTGATGCGACGTAAGAGCTGCCCAGAAGAGCAAGCGAAGACGGGGAGAGGTGACGGGTGAAGGTCCAATTGGAAAGAAGCACGGACATGGGTGACCTCATTTTTCAGTACTTTTCTTTTCGGTTTTTTTTTTCCTTCTTTCCCTTTCCTTCCCTCCCTTCGATCCTTCCCTCTGATTTTCCTGGGTACGTAGTCTCTTCGCTTGGGGGCCTGGGGTGATCCGTGCCCGGTGCTCGCGGCTGCCTGTGGCTCGTGCTCAAGACAAAACGAAGGTGGCAGGCGGGAAGTTAAGCTTTCCACACTGACAGACACCAATCTCACTAACAGCCATTCAACGCACCAGGAGATCGGGGCAGGCATGAGGCTCGCACTGCACTTGCTTCTCGCATCACGCGCAGGAGATGACGCCCCCCCTCCAATTCACCACTTTGTCATTGGCTGATGCCATCTGATCTCGGATCTCTCATCTGGCCTTGATCGTCCCAGATCTTCCCTCCCACCCAGTAGACAAAATGTAAACGGCCACTAGAACCCTAACGTTTGACCTCTGCTCTTTTGCCATTTGCTATCGCAGTCTACACCACTACACGTGTATTCCTCGGCATCTCCAACCGTTCGTCTCTTCGACTGCATCCAATCATTTGACTCAACACACCGTCGGGAATCCGCACCAACATAGTACTCAGCTTTTCCAAGTAGCGGCAGTGTTTACGAGAGACTGCCTTGTGATCAACACATGTTGGCACCAGGCCAAATCTCTCCGAGACCGCATCTAACGTGGCAGCGAGACATCTGACACTGGATCAGAAATCCTCCGAAGCTAGCCTCACGCAGGGTCCTGTCGTGTGCTTCTCTAAACTGGCAAAGAGATGGTCCACGATTCTGTGCTAGGAACCCCAAAAGAAGAAGAACTACGTCAAGGGCTTCGAATCATGTGCGGATGCTGGTAGCTGGTGGGCGATGCTAGCGAATCTTTCATTGATCTCGTGTCGAAACTATGATTAAGACTGAGACCAAGTCTTGCAAGATGTCTTTTTGAACGTCTTATGAATGCTCAACAATACAGAGAGAGAGGCGACTGCAAATAGGGCGACCCTGTGAATCGACAAGATGTCAACCATTTTATGATCGCTAGCGTAAACGGATCACGGATGTCCATGCCATGATATATTTAGACAGACGCGACTCAATATCTCGGTAACATTCACCGACAAACAGCTCCCAATACCGAGCTCGTGCGAAACCTTCGTCTTGATCCTTGTCTGTCTTGCCTTTTCTCTCATGTCATTGGAAGATTCTTCGTTCAGACACATTGTGGAGAGTTACATGGCAGATTGACACCCGGAGTGCCCCGCAGCCCCGGATTCGGGTACTATGAAAACCGCACGTCCGGCTGCAACCAAAGGCGTACATGTCTCGGGCCGCATTGAACCGGGCCTCGGGGGTGTGGCATGTATACAAAATTCCCAGGAGCGCGGTATACCCTCGGCCCCCACGGATCGCACATCATTATCACGACTGGAAACAGCTTGAAGTCGATTTCCACCGACCTGCCGAGCAGATTCAAGCCTGCGACACACAGTGCCTTCGGAGTTAGTATCGTGCTACAGAATCCTGAGCATTTTCTGCCCGGAACTCAAAGCGATATCGGTCACCAAGCGATGCTCTTCCAGCTGAGTCAAGGTGACCATTATGTGTCCAGTCAGGTTCTTATGTCCGTAATGCAGTAGAGAGCGCCGAGGGATACATCAAGAGACCTTCTTTAGCTTTTAAGCGATGATCAAGCTGTCTTCGCTTCTGCTCATGTCCCTGTATCCCGTATCCGTCTTCCGCAAGGTACTGACAAGGCACCCCCGAGTGCATGGGAAGTCAACCCCAACGCCAAGGCTCGCGACAAAAGATATCTTGATGTCTCGGTCAAAACTGAACTGAATCCTCCATCCCCTGAGAGATCCGCACGCGTCCTAAAGACGAAGCTTACAGGGGAGTTTCAGTCAGGTGCCTGAACTCATTGCGACATCGGCCAGCGTGTAAAACCGAATCCTCGATTCTCGAAAGCTTGGGTCACACGCCATTGTACTTCATAGGAAAGTAGCACCGTGAGACCATAGTTTGTTTGTTCATTCAGTTTCATATTTTTTTTTCATATAGCATTATATCATGAGCTTCATACGAAGACGCGCAAGAACTCGACCAGTGCCATCATAGCCATAGCCTGGCCGTAGGGCATGCTCGTCCGCGGAATATCCTTGTAATGCTGCAAATCGTGACCCATACCCGTGCCAAACGACGTGTTGAGCAGCTCGCCCTCCGGGCTAATATTTTCCAGAATGGCATTAATCGCCTTGACGGCGACGGCCTCGTACTCCTTTCCAATGTACTTTTTCCGCTGCGCCTTGAGGATGCCGTAGGCGAAACCGGCCGTGGCGCTCGCCTCGACGTAGGAGCCCTCGGACTCGGGCACGTCGAGCAGCGTTCTCCACAGGCCGTTTTCGACCTGCAGCGGCACGAGGGCGGCACATTGAGCTTCGAGGGTGTTGATGAGGTGGGAGCGGAGGGCGTCGTCGCCCGTGAGGTTGAGCAGCTCGATGAACTCGGGGATGACGATGGTGAGCCAGCTGTTGCCGCGGGCCCAGCGGGCGCGGGCAAAGTTGTGGCCGCCCTCGTGGAAGGTCCAGCCGTGGAAGAAGAGGCCGGTAGGCGCGTCAAAGAGATACTGCAGGTGGAGGAGGAACTGGCGCTTGGCCTCCTCGACGTAGTGGGGGCGGTTGAGGACGAGACCGATCTTTGCGAGGGGCAGGACGGTCATCATGAGGGTGTCGTCCCAGAGCTGCTGGTCGTTGACCTCGAGGTAGGTGATGTGCTGCATGCCGCCGTACTTTGTGCGGGGGAGGTCATGGTAGGCCCACTCGGCCCAGCTGTCGAGCCAGGGGAGGTAGGTCTCGTTTCCGGTCTTTTCGTAGACGTAGGCGAGGGTGAGGAAGACGGCCATGGTGTTGATGTTTTTGCCCTTGTGACCCTCCTCGAAGCGGTCGCGGAACCAGTCCTCGATGATTTTGAGATCGGCCGGGTCGCCGTTGAGCTCGTAGTACTTCCAGATGCCATACAGGCCGATGCCGTGGGTCCATTCCCAGTCGCCCCAGCCCTTTGTGTCGATGACGCGGCCGTTCTCGAGCGTCATGAGGAACTCGCCCGTGGTGTCCTTAATGTTGACCATGTCGTGGATCAGCTGCTTGACCTGTTTGTGAATGTCGGCCCGCTTGACGCCATGGAGCTCTGTGATTCCCGCAGGCATTTTGGCGGTATTCTTTCTGTGTTTTTTTTTTGTGAGGATTGGTTGTTAGACCCTTTAGGTCTCTGTGTTTGTAATTAGCCTTGGGAGATCAAGCTTTGGCTGGCAATGTGAGGTCACGGCCATCTCACTCCCCATGATATCGAATTCGTGTCGATTGGTGACGCAAAATGATTACTCTACAGGTGGTGTAAAATGAGACTAACCTTCTTGTTCAAATGTCGTGCGGCACAGATAACATGTGACTTTGCGACGGTATGATTGGGGGGTATCTAGGTATGTACAAGCACGGCGCGGCACCAAAAGACGCGAAGACACGTGAGACAGAAGTTTATCGACAATATGTCAGATCCTCGGGGGAAAAGGGTACGCTCAGAGGCACGAAGTTTGGGTGCGGAATCCTTTATGAAGGGGAGGGCTCCGGCGAAATATGCTTGGTGGGAAAAACGAGGGGTCGTGGGCGGGAGGATGGAGGGGAACGCATGCTCGGAGTGATGGTGGCCGAGGACCAAGGCCCCAAGATGTCCTTCCAAGACGCGCTTTCCAGTAGGCGGTTTGGTTCAAGAACGATGGATTATGGGAGGAGAGCTGGGGATCCCCACACTCTGGATGGACGGCCAAAGGTGTTTTGGCTGGGATTGTGCGTTTGCGGCTGCGAAATCGCAGAAGGAAACGGTTACACCCTTGAGTCTGCTAAGGCAGAATTAGATAATGCAAGGTGTGAATAAGTGAGGAAAGACCGTTTCTCTCAGGTACGCTCCTGGGCCTGGACGACGAGTGCGGAAACGACGTCGATGGTTGGTCGGATGGGCCCGACGTTGACCCGCTTCAGATGGCACGCCACCGGGGTGCTCCGCTCGCTGCTCGGGCCCTCCTCCCCCGCGCCCCGGGCTTCTTACCCCGCGCCGGTGGAGAAAGCTTTCCCCGATTTTTCTGTTCATTCCCGTTCTTTTTCCTGGCTCCCCCGTGGTTCCCGTGGGCCTCCTATTCTTACCAGTTGCTCTCTGCTCGGTCTCTGACTGGTCTGTAATTACTTAGGCAAACGGCCATTGGTGTTTTCCAAGGCTGCTATCTGGATTATCCCTGTTCCTGTCCCCAAATTCCTGCGCCTCTTACGAGGTTTCGAGCCTTGAACGCCGAACCCGCCGCTGGCGCCCCCCGGCTTTTTTGTGTTTAGCCGTCCGGGGTCTATGTTTTGGGGAAGTCATCTCCGCACACTCTCCGCAATCCCTTCTACACTGGATCTTTGGGGGAAATTCTGGGCGAGCAAAAGCTGGAGAGGGCGGGCGACGGGGAACCGGGAACTGTCCAGAGCCTAAGGTACGGTACGGAGTAGGAGAGGAGATTTGAGGGGCCTTTTCTGCCCTAGGCAACCAGGCTTAAAACTCATTTTGCGGAACCCTGGACGGTAGAATAAGGTTATCCCATGCCCTCCCCCAGGCACCGTAGTGACAGTACAATACGGAGTGAGATTGAGCGAGATGAACGAGATTACAGAGATGGGCGAGATTTTCTGGAGTCATCTTGAGGAATTGAAGGAACGGGAACGTCTACTCATATAGGAACGGCTTCCAGGGGACGGCTGCTCTCATTCCTGATTACTATGACATTCTGATTGCGGAACTCAATTTCCTTTCGTAGCCCCTGTGCATGCAAGCATCCTCACCGCAGGACATTAGATGCAATGCAACCGCTGCAACACGACATACTGCGTATGTGCCCGAACACACTTCCACACATATTCCCGGCCTCCTGCTGAACTTGCCCCCATGTCCAAGTCTCCATACTGTTGCGTTACGCTTTGCCCAATTCACCGCGATACCATTGTTTACCACGTCTTCACACGAGCTTAGCCAAAGCCTACAGCGTAAAATTGACGGAGCAATAATTTGTAAAGTCATTCAAGAGACGGAAAAGACCAGTTGAGCCCGAGCGTCGAGATCAAAGACTCCATCAAGCTTTTCCTTTGGTGGTGAGCCAAGCCCGGGTCTGGTCGAGTCGGTAGGATTCGCGCCGACGATATGGCTGCTTCGAGGAAAGACGGCCGTTTTCCTTACATCAACCAATCCCATCCCTGCATGCCCGCCGCCAGCCCGAAGCAGTTTTCGTGTCGTTAACATTTCCGCCCACCACCACGCTGGCTCACACACCATACACCCCTTCAGCCGAGGGACCTCGTGGTCTGAGCCTCTTGTTCTTCGCCAGTCGCTGCTGAACCATTTCGTCTGCCCAGAAATGCGGCGATAAAAGCCCAAGAAACCAAGGAATGAGGCGGCCGGGAGAGCGCCCAAGTGCCATGCCAAGTCGCTCACTGCCGTCGCAGCCGCCATCCATTCTTGCTCATTGATAACCTCTCCTCCAAAACCACAATAATAGAGCCTCATCTCGCTCATGGGATCGTGTTTTCTCAACCGCTTAAACGCTTGATTACCAATACCGATTAGCTGACCTTTCGCCGCCTCGAGAAACTACAGACTCGTGTGAGACATTCCAACAAGATACTACTGACTAGAACTAGTCTCGCGCCTTAAACCCCGTTGCAGAAAACCACCAATCACTTCACTCAGTTCAGAGAACCACAGTATAGGCGCACGCCATCGCGCCGGGTCGACCTCGTCAGCCGTGCCAACCATGATAGTTCAGCCAGATAACTTCCCCGTTGGAACTATGCATCCACACCCTTATTCCCACCTATCTTGCTGTCGGTTTCCTTCCGGTTGACCATCCATCAGAACCAGCACGCACATGTTCATGTTGTTGCCCCCATGGATCCCCCAGTCGACGCAACGTTGTCCCCCAATCCCTAATCCTGACTCGTGCTGCTCTAGCCATGAACCTGCCCACTTTCTTATCCTTCTTATCCAATCTTTGTTACCCAAATTACGGTCTCATACTCCATCTTCTCCCCAGATATTGGGGCATACACCGCAGGAACGCGGAGTTCAGAAGGGGGGAAGAGAGCGAGCGTATCGGGGAGGTGTGGTAAACCAGGCCTTGCCAACATCGCACCTTGCCCTTCCCGCCACTTCGGTCGAATGATGTCCCAAATTGCACCCACTCCTCCTGGACTCCTGGTCATTCCTCGCCTGTCAATCGTCTGGTCCAAGCTGTGATCCGGCTCGCCGAACCACACAGGACCCGGCAAGCCGTCTCCATACCCACCCCAGGGTACCTGGAGCCCAGGGCCCGTGGGGGTTTGGTTCTGGCTTTGGTCTCGTCGTCTCTTTTCGCGGGGAACCGAGATGTGGACCGGGGAAATGGAGAAGTCCTGCCTGCTTCCCAACAAGAAATCTTGGGGTAAAAGTGAGGAGAGAATGAGGGTGAGATTCCGGGGTTTGGCAGCCCAGATTGATACCACGTCCGGAAGGGGAAAAGGAAGGAATCTGAAGCATTGCCTACGGTACACGGCTCGCTTTTCCCTAACACCTTACCACCCACCCATTACCATCCCTTCGGGGTACTCCACCTGAGATCTGCTCTTATATAGAACGAGGTAGCATCCTCTTTTTCCCATCTCTTGCTCTTCTCCTCCTGTAGGTTGCTCAGCTTCTTCCCTTCCTTTGCAGAGGTTAGACAAGACTCCGGATCCCAAAGCCCCCATCAAGTCAATATCTGAGACCTTTGCTGCGTCTCACTTACCTCGGGCCCTCACTACCACACTATCAGGAACGTTCTCTCGCTCAGTCTAATCTGGACAAGATGGCCTCTACCGAAGTCGCCGACCCGGAGCTCGTCCGCCCCATGAGCGGAGGCGGCCCGGGCAAGAAGTCCTTCCACGAAGTCGAGCGCACAATCTCCAACGAGAAGGCCGACCACCAGCGCCTCGAGAACGTCGACAATGAGCTGTCAAAGTATGTCGGCGACGGCTCCATCACCGTCTCCAGGGAACGCAGCGATCAGCTGCGCAAGATGATTGATAAGCGCGTCCTGGTCATCATGATCGGCACCTACTTCCTCCAGGCCATCGACAAGGGCACAATGTCCTTCGCCTCCATCATGGGCCTCCAGGAGGACACCCACCTCAAGGGCCAAGAGTTCTCCTGGCTCACCACCTGTATCTACATTGCCATCCTCTTCGTCGAGTACCCCCAGAACTACATCATCGCCCGCGTCCCCATCGCAAAGTACCTCAGCTTCTCCATCATCGCCTGGGGCGCCGTCCTCGCCTGCCACGCCGCCTGTACTGACTTCAAGGGCCTCGTCATCGTCCGCACCCTCCTTGGTATCTTTGAGTCCGCCTGCCAGCCCGCCTTTGTCATCCTCTCCTCCATGTGGTACCGCCGCGAGGAGCAGGCGTCCCGTGTTACGTACTGGTACATGATGAACGGTGCCCAGCAGGTTGTCGGCGGTCTCCTTGCCTACTGCTTCACCCACATCAAGACCGGTCCTCTCAAGTCCTGGCAATGGCTGTTCCTGGCCTACGGGATTGTGTCCGTCATCTTTGGTGTCTTCGTCTTCCTCTGGATGCCCGACTCGCCCATGCGCGCCAAGTGCTACTCCGAGGAAGTCAAGCGGGAGATGGTCGAGCGTGTCCGCGACAACCAGACTGGTATCCAGAACAAGACCTTCAAGCGCGAGCAGGCCATCGAGGCCCTCAAGGATCCCCAGGTCTGGGGTTACTCTCTTATCGCCCTGTGCACCACTCTGCCCACTTCCGGTCTCGGTGCCTTTGCCAACATCATCATCAAGAGCTTCGGCTTCAACACGCTCGAGGTCCAGCTCTTGGCCATGGTTCTTGGTTTCTACATCATCTTTGTCCTTCTCGGCTCCGTCTGGCTCGTCAAGAAGTTTAACCAGAACCTCTACGTCATGCTTGGCTTCTGTGTCCCGTAAGTCAAAACCCTTCTCAGGGTATCACCGTCAACTAGTCACTAACAGACCTCGCTAGTTCCGTCATCGGCACTGTCCTCCTCATGACCGTCCCCAACAACACCTTCTCCCAGCGCGTCGGCCTCCTCATCTGCTACTACATCACCCTCTCTTTCTGGTCAGCCCAGACCCTCGCCCTCTCCCTCATCTCCCGAAACGTCGCCGGCCAGACAAAGAAGCAGTTCGCCGTCGCCATCAACTTCATCGTCTGGGCCGCCGGTAACGCCATCGGCCCCCAGGTCTTCCTCAAGTGGGACGGTCCCCGCTACTTCATTGCCTTCGCCACCCACTTGGGCTGCTACGCGCTTCTCATCATCGTCATCATCTGTCTCCGCATCTACCTCTCCCGCGAGAACAGGAAGAGGGATGAGATGGTTGCTGCTGGTATCCCCGAGGCCTCTCCCGACTATACTGCCCACGCCTTTGAGGACAAGACTGACAAGGAGAACCTGTCTTTCCGCTATGTCTTCTAAGTATTAGATGCAAGTGGTTGTGTAATCTGTTTATGTAATAGCCAATAATGAAGTTTGGCTTCGTCAATATACCCAATATGTAATGCATTATCTTCTGATCTGCTTTTTCTCGCCGTGATAAGATTTCGTGCAACACTATCTTCCTGATGAGGAGTGAGATGATCCAACTCCAGTGATTAACTTTCAACAATCAGATGCGCTCACGTTCATCCTGGTTTATGAGTGTTCATGCGATTGCAAGCGAGGACAAACTCGCTGCGTTTTCACTCATCTCAGTTCCCAATCACCTGTGCATGCGATTTTGAAACTGTCTTAAGGACAACTGATCTCAATGATCTACATCTCATTCATGAGAAAATTCGAGTACTTCAACATGTAAGTCAGACATGGTAATGTAACAGGAACGTGGATATCTGAGGGCGACTTCATGTTACCTTCAAGGATGAGGGATAAGAGAGAACATGGTGATGAGGCCCAATGCCAGGTATAACGTCGATTTAAGCTCTTTTAGCCTGTACAAACGCCAAGTAAGTCGCTAGTCAGGTCCAAGAGATTCACCAAGAAATCTCTGGCAATCAAAATGTCTTGAGTGGCTTGCATCTTTGCTTGGCATTTGGAGTTGGGTATGGTTCCCCTCACCGGTGCCGCTCTTCACACACCCCTCCCTTGACTCTCACTCCAGCATCCCCCTCACGAGGTACAAGATAGCTTTTCCTCCATCTTCGTCCTCTCTCCTCATCGCCAAGCTACTTCTCGAAGGCCTTGGCAACTTCCACGTACGAACCCTTGCTGATGTCCTCCAAGATGCCCAGACCTCGGGGATCCCAGCCCAGCTCTTTTCTGGCCTTTGCACCAGACGCCCTATTCTCTGTAGACAGGAAGAAGGAGATAGTTTGCCCCAGCTGCGCCTGTGCAACCTCTAGGCTAATATTCCTCAGTGAAACATGAACAGCGGCAGCAATAGCCTCAGAGATCTGGAAGGAGGTCACATCTGTCGCCGAACTCGCGTTATAAATCTCCCCTGCTAGTCCCTTCTCCGCGGCTAGGAGAAAGAGTCTCGCCGCATCGTCAACGTGCACATTTGTGGTCCGGTTCTTCCCACCGTCGACAATCGTCACTCCGCCAGTCTGCGCTGCGATACCCATGAACTGCGCTACACCGCTACCGCCCCGGCCGTAGACATAGGGCGCCAGCCGGACCGACATGACGCGAACCCCTCTCTTTTCGAGGTCCAGCGAGTGCAGTTCGGTCAAGATACGGGTGTTGATGGGTGCCGGGTCCGCCGGCGATGCCTCGGTAGTCTCTGCTCCGGTAGGGTCTGCCGCGACGCAGAGAGTACCGGACGTGACGACGAGGGGCTTTTCGGTGCCTGCCAGAGCATCGGCGATGGCGTCGACGGCTGCGGTGTCTATGGGTCTGAAGGTCTCGTAGGGCTCGCCGCCGAATACATAAGCCGTGGCTAGGTGGATCACGATGTCTGCTGCTTTGCTTTCCTGGCGGAGGATCTCTAGAGAGGTCAGGTCACCTCGTACGGGTACAGCGCCGAGGTTGCGGAGTTTCGAGTCGCTTTCTTCGTGGCGGGAGAGACCGTGGATTTGGTAGCCATCTTTGATTGCGAGTTCTGTTATGACGGAGCCTACGTAGCCACTGGCTCCGGTTAAGAAGATGCGCTTTTGGGGGATTTGAGAAGTCATTGATGGCTTGACAGGTTATGAGGTGAGTTAAGTATGTGACGGAAATGAATGTTATCGTGGACCGAGTTTTCACTTCATTGTGTTGGATGAGCTTACGGACTGTCTTATAAGTAAGTATTCAAAGGCCTCTAGGTTGAAGCTACAACCAACCTACCCAACGTCCTGGATTGCCTCAATTCGTAGTCTCTGTTCGGGGTTGTTTCCTTGCACGCCGTGGTTGAGTAAGCAAGACGCGGAATTAAGGACAACCAACCACAATCTCCATATACCCTCGATTGGTTGCCTAATCCAGTAAACAGTCGATCCTTCAATGTGACATCCTAGTTCGACTGCATAACCGATTGCTAATATAACGGTGATAAGACTAGAAGAGCGCATCAAGAGAGGACTCTTGCCGAGTTCGAAGCTTCGGAAGTTTCGACTTGTCCGCTATTGACCCGATGCTCAGCTGAGCCGTGCTGCCAACGATGTCGCCAAATCAGTTGATGACTTGCTTGGCCGGTCGGGTTTAAGTATGACTTAACCCCTTCTCATAACACGAATTGAAGATGGGCATCAGAAGAGTTCGGAATCATGCCTCACTTTTGAGTTTCCTAAACAACGCCCCTTTTAACTAAATCAACCTTCCAAGTTGAGTCAGTCTGTGTTACTGCGCCCATGATTGATGAGATGAAGCTTCATGAGCTTGATGTTGAATGCGATTCAAAGAACGATTGAGAGCTTCTCATTTGTCAAGTGAATACTAGAAGAGATGATTTCCAAGGAGAATTAACTCTATCACGAAATTAAGGTAGTTCGTAATGGACTCACAGCCCCCTCATGTTCTTTGCCAGATACACGAGGCACAGCGTGCTGATGATGAGTGCTGGTGTTTTTTACCGTGAAGACGAAGTGATAAACGGTACGAAGTATTATGAAATTGGGGAATCCTACGGAGACTAGACAGACAGACTACCAAGAAAACATGGGCTCATTGAAACCGGACACTGTCATCCAAAATCAGATCTTGCCCGTCACACCAGGCTTGATGGCCTCCAGCTTCTGCACCAACTCATTCCAGGCACGATCTTGCGCCTCCTTTCCCTCCTTACTTCTCACAAACGGCGATGGCTCCTCGATACCGCAGTCAGACATGTACTTGCCGTGAGTATCGGCACCTGAGGCCCCGGCATGAACTAGCGTCCTGCTGCCGTACTCGGTCGTGCGAGCCAGGAGAAGCTTCATGATCCACAGGGTCCAGCCACCGGCCTCGCGTCCCAGCTCCGAGTGGCAGAGACCCGGGTTAACGCAGTTGACGGTGACGGGATACTCGGAAGCCGGGTGCATTTCTGCGATGGTCCTGACGCCGAGGACCTCGAGCAGCTTTGAGAGAGGGTAGAGCTTGCCTACGGCATCGTCTGAGGCCTTTGCCCTTTCCTTGATGGTGTTGTAAATCTCGCCGTCGGGGGCGGTGCGCTCCTCAAAGTTTGTCCAGGCGTGCACCTCGGAGGCGGTAATTGTGAAGGTAGGTCTCGTGTTGAATCTGGAAGCAGTCTCCTTGAGCTTGGGCAAGACGAGGGCAGTGAGCAAAAAGGTGGACACGACGTTGACGGTGATGGTGCCCTCCTCCCCTTCCATGTCCTTGAACTTGTTGTGTACCACACCGGCGTTGGCGATGAAGATGTCAACGCGCTCCAGCTCAGACTTGACACGCTCAGCAAACTTTTGGACGTTGGCGTAGCTGGACATGTCTAGCTGCCAGACGTCAATGACGTCCTTGCCGCAGCCGGTGGTGGACTCGATATCCTGCTTGGCGGCCCGGCCCTTGTCGAGACTTCGGACGGCGATGATCAACTTGCTGGCGCCGAGACGGACGTAGTGCCGGGCGGCTTCCTTGCCGAGACCCACATTGCTGCCGGTGATGATGATGGTCTTGCCCGCATATGAGCCGGTGGGATACGGCAGGGACTTGAAGAGCTGGCTATAGATGAAGCCCATTGTGTGCTGTAAGTGTAGGGTATAGTAGTGATTGATACGTAGATGATAGTGAAGCTAATGAATTCAGTTCTGATGATGAGAGGGGTTTCTCAATGACATGACGTTGAAAATCGCGTTTGGACGAAACCATTATATACTACCTATGGCCGCTTGCGACTTCATCCCAAGTCTATGACGGAGTTAGCAAGGGGGAACGGAGCGGAGACCGCGCGGACCAGTTCCAGATGGTCGGGAGGGGACTAAACTTTCAAAGTGCAAGTCGGGACGTAGATGGGGTCCGCTGGCCGGGCGCGAGCAACCTTAACTCCATGCCGTGTCTCAGAATAGCGCAAAGAGGCGTATCTGTCAATTCATTTCGTTGGCTGCCTTCTGCAGTGATGTTGAGCTAGGTAGGTAGACGCCCATCCTACTGGTCGGACTTGTCACACATTGGAAGAGTTTCAAGCTCCGTATGTTGACGAATTTGTCTATTGGGGAGCTCATGTGCATTTTGGGTGGTCGAGAGGGGGGATTTGATGGGCAGGGCACTGGGCATAGGTATCGTTGGCGGAGTTAAAGCGCTACTTGATCAGGCGAATTGCCAGCGAGGGCCTTCAGAACTACCCACATTTATACCTACGTAGAGACCTCAATGGGATTGGGAATAGTTACTGATTTGTGTGCCACAAAACTGGGCGGATTTCGTGCGAACGATCATTATAGTCAGGGAACCTTGTTGCAAGTCGCATGCATCGTAACTTGGCTGGACCACATCCAAGTGGCTGACTCAATTTCTCACTCAAAACCAACGACAACCAAGTCCTGGGAATGCCGTAAGCGACTTTGGCAATCTGGCCGCCCCCAGGCCACTCGTGTAATCTCATGACCAAAGGGATGGACCTGCAGAAATCTTCATTTTCAATGATCATACTCATGCCACCTGCTGAATTGTATGTGGTAGAAGAGCTCGAATATTCACACAACTACAACTTCACGATGATGGAAGTTGACAACGTATGTGTGAAGATGAGCGGCGCTAGCTGGATCCCTGAGATCTAGAACAGAAACGTGAAGCCTTTCTAACCCAGCTTCACCGGCGCATGTATGCCATTAAGTTGAGCTAATAGAACTGTCCGGTACACGAGCGCTTGAAGCCATCATGACTGAACGTAATCGCGTGTAAAGGCTCCCGAATGGTGTTTTGTCGCAAAAGGTTCCTGTTACCAGAGCGCCAGAGGTAGTGCCCGCACCCCCAAACAACCGCCTGTCGGCCGCTGTGCAAGCAAGCTTTGTTCGTTGCCGGCTCGGCCAATTTGCCCCGGGTTTAAGCACTAAACCCCGGATTTTGCGGACCTGGGCCCTAAAGACGCCAAGGTCCGCTGCGTCTTCAGAACCAAAGTCCCAAATGCTGCGACACTGCACAAGGAACGGACAAGAAAAGAGTCCGTCAATTGCCCGTTGCACTGTTTGGCAACTTTACGGTGGAAATGTGGCAGATTTTCCGTTGATACACCGGCTACGAAGCCAACTAGCCACCATCGTCTGACAAACATACACTCTACATCTGGCCATGAGCAATGGACATAGACGGTCTTAACAGTGTTTTACCACCTCGAAGCCACGATAATCAACTGAAGCCTGGTGATACTCAAGGTGTAAGGCTTCATGATGCGGATTTTACAACTATCTCCTCAGTACCCTAGGCCAGTGCTGATGAATCCACGCCGACGGTCAAGGTAAGATGGTCATTCAATGTCATGGAGGATTCAGGATGTTTGCTATATAACCATGCAATTTCAGCCGAACATCGTGAATAAGTATCTCATCAATTCACGCTCACCGCAACATCTCCAATCTTGACATCAACACCAGAATCAAAAGCACCATAACCCTCAACTTCCTTCAAAGCAATCACCATTCACAATGTTTGCACTTCCTGTTCCCGCCTCTCTTCAGAAGAGCCTTGACACCACCAAGGTTGAATATGTAAACCTGGGAACTTCCGGTCTTCGGGTGTCCGTTCCAGTGCTGGGCGGCATGTCCCTCGGGTCTAGCGAATGGGCGCCGTGGGTGCTGGACGAGGAAGCATCGCTTGAGATCCTCAAGGCCGCCTACGACCGCGGCCTCAACACCTGGGACACCGCGAACATGTACTCCAATGGCATCAGCGAGGAAGTTATCGGCAAGGCCATCAAGAAGTTCAGCATCCCCCGCGAGAAGATCGTTCTCATGACTAAGTGCTTCATCTATGTCGGCGAGGAGACGAACCTCCACACTACCATGTTTCCTCAAGAAGTGCCCAAGAGCAAGGACTACGTCAACCAAGGCGGTCTCTCTCGCAAGGCCATCTTCAAGGCTGTCGACGATGCCCTCTCTCGTCTGGGAACGACGTACATCGATCTGTTCCAGATCCACCGCTTCGACCCGACCACGCCCATCGAGGAGACCATGAAAGCTCTCCACGACCTCGTTCAAGCCGGCAAGATCCACTACATCGGCGCCAGCTCCATGTGGGCCACCCAGTTCGCGCGCATGCAGTTTGTCGCCGAGAAGAACGGCTGGACCAAGTTCGTCAGCATGCAGAACTTCTACAACCTCGTCTACCGCGAGGAAGAGCGCGAAATGAACCGGTTCTGCAAGGAGACAGGCGTGGGTCTTCTTCCCTGGTCGCCGCTCTACGGCGGAAAGCTGGCGCGGTCTGTCAAGGCCGAAAACACCAGCATCCGATCCCAAGGCAAGGGTCCGATGAACCCCGATCTCAGCGAAGCTGATGAGAACATCATTCGCCGGGTTGAGGAGATTGCGGAGAAGAAGGGGTGGAGCATGAGCCATGTCGCGCTCGCTTGGATCCGTTACAAGGGCGGAGTTCCCATCACCGGCTTCAACTCTGTCAAGAGAATCGATGAGGCATGCGAGCTGCGGGGCAAGACTCTGACTGATGAGGAGGCCAAATACCTGGAGGAGCCCTATGTTCCTAAGAACGTCATTGGTCACGACTAGATGTTCACGTAGCACCTCATTAGTAGCACTCAATTCCACATATTTGCTTCTTCATATAAGGCGGGCGCTTAATTGAAGGTGCTAGATGAATCTGGGTTGAAGTTATGCCACATGCCCACGTTGTGGAAGTGGGTGCTACTGAGATTCATCGACCCTGGAAAACTACCCTCTGAGATGTACTACAATTCACTGACATGTATATCTAGTTTCTTCCTGCTCAGGTGTCTGCGGTCAAACCCCACCTGGCGCATACTCCCTTAAGGCCTTCGCCATTGGGCCAAAGTCCGCCCCCTCAAGCACCGTCTCACTCGTCCTCCAGCCAAGCGACCACGGCAACCTTTCCTCCACGAAACTAGCATTGATCCAATCCCTTCTCGCTTTTCCATCCTCGACACTTCCTCCAAGCGCGGCCAGAAGACCACTCATCTGCTCAACTGTAGCCGCGACACCAGCGGCATCAAGCACAAACTCGGGATTCTCCTTCCTCGCATCCTCGAGTCTCGCAGCACCAGCCTCAGCAGCTTGCTTCCAAGTAACGAGCTCGTCAGGTAGTCTAGCCACGAAAGAATCCCAAATCGTTCTATTGAATCGCAGGTTATCGCCCAGCGCTAGGTCTCCGCGACTCAAGCTTCCGTCGTGATCCAGTGGCTTTTGCGCCAGGTCGTCGAGGTGGAAAGTGCCGTTCACACCCGTGGTGGAGTACTTCAGCGCCGCAGGGACGGGGCCCGCCGACACAGCGCGGGAGAAGTTAAAGGCTTGCATCTGAGCTATCGTGGCACTTTCACTTGAGATGAAGGCGCCGTCGCGGTTGATGTAGCCGTGGTTGGCGAGGATGTTGAGGGCTGGGCATGGCGAACGACGGTCGGTTGTAGCTGGAGGCATGTATGGGTGCTCTGGATCCTCGAACTGCGCACTTGCAATGGCGGCTAGTAAGAAAAGTGACATGCACGAGACGATTTGGGAATGCATGATGAGTTGTATTTGCTGTCGAGAGATAACGAAGAACAGAAGTAAAAAGAAAAGCCGAAGAAAAACGACCCCTGAATTTACGCAGCTGGTTCAATCGAGGCTCTCGCTCTCGACAGTCAAAGCTTCACAGCTCTATCGGAGGATCGAGTTACGCTCTGCCTCCTCTACTTATATTCTTCACCTGTCGCGAATTGTAAGGCACAACTCTTCAACAACACTAAGAATCTTGCAAATGGGGCCTTCAGGATGGCAGGCGTCCGTAATGAGAAATACGGGAAGCGGCATTGGCCGAATGGTTTCTCTGAAGCCCAATAGAGTTTCGATTTAATCTCGGGTGAATATTTCTGGTGCTCGGCGGCTTCGGCATACCACAGTCCTATAATTGAGTTTCGGTTACCCTGCAAACGCGGCTTTCGATATCCCAGGACCCATGGCTAAGTCGCACTCTCACCGCCATCTAAGTAAGTCACTATAAGAGCTTTTCCGATACTCGATGTGATCAGGAAATGGACCTGTGGAAATCTTCTCATCGTCATCAAACAGTTGGCAAAGCAGTGAGTCACTCTATACAGCCAGCAAAAGCTTGCAATTCTTGGTAAGACGGATGAATAGCTTATCATGTTCATCGGGGGGTTGGTATAATCCTATCCCTACTTAAAGGTCCAAAAAAGGGATGAGAAATCTGTATAGTTCAGATCAGCGTTACCTGTAGTTTCATAAAGTACATGTAGTCAGCTGATGGTTCATATCCCCAAAAGAACTTGGTGAGAGATTGGCAGCTCAGCAGGCGGAACTTGGGTGCCCCTCTGCAAGATTTATAGAACGCAAAGAGTCCAATCGCCAAGTAAGAGCACTGCAGAGTTACTCGATGCTGCATTATACATCTGGATACAATCGCTTGTGAATATACTTTCGTGGAAAACCAAAAGAGCCTCAAGACATGAGTCTTGTCCCATCAAGCCAATTGCTGATGACTTGGAAGATGTTACATGCCAGGCCAAGAGCCTCGAGACCTGACACGTTGGCGTTGATCCAGCCGGGTTTCCCTGTGCCAGAGAAATAGCCAGATCTGGATGATTGGAATTCTGTGGAATTTGGCCAAGTTTCGGGACAGTCGGATAGAGTAGTGAGGACCTCGAAGAAAGGAGGAGAAGTAGAGAAGGACGGACGTGGTGAGGCCAAGAAAGAGGACAGACAACGCATCGTTGGACTTAGAAGAGGGGTAGAATCTGCCCTGTCGCTCAGCCTGCATGAGGCAGCCACACTCGGCGGCTGAAAATCACCAGATTGGACACAGCCTGAGTTGAGGCAGCGAATTATGAACTGGGGTCCGCCTCATGCGGGTTGTCCGACATCAAAGGCAAGGCGCATCTACTTCAGGGGCTTGGCACTGCGCCAAAGCCCCAGGGCTCATGTCCATACCATCGTTCTGTAAAATACATGGTTGCCGTCCTGCTTTCTGCGACTGTGGTCCAGAGAGACTTGTATGATGAAGTTGCTCTCCATCAAGCTACAAGTCGGGACATGTAATTAGGTGCCTGGCTGTGATGAACAGCAATGATCAGTTTGAAAACAGTCACCTCATATTGCTGGTTTCCATGCTCGCATATGAGAGCCCGATCCTTTATAGAGACGCTCAACTGGATGACCGGTCAAACAACTAGCTTTCTAACCTAGGTCTCATTTGTAGAGCAGTTAAGTGCCATACCGGACTTTTGGTAAGTATCTTCGGACCCCAATGCATTGGTATATGCAGGATTAGGGTATGAAAATGAGTTGCCAATGCTCAAGGCATGTCAAAACGACGTGACTTGAAGAAATGAGACTAGTCCTGAGTCAAAATAGACAAGAAAGGACCCGATAGCTGGATCAATAACGACCAGGCTCAATAGTCACAGTATCTACCAATTAGTCGATTAGCTGGAATAACCGTCACGGAGAGACAGCTCAGGTGTTGTTAGAGCTGGAACATGGCCAATGTTTGGCGTTGCAAAAACTCTGTTATTCTTAATAACATCAAGTATTCGTTCTATTAGTCGCATATCTGGAGGTGTCTTCGACGGAATCGAAATCACCATGATGCCTTCCATTCGAACTGCAGTGAAACTAGTTGTGCCTCTCCGTGTCTATTGCCGTTAGAATAACTTCAAGATATAGACACTAAGTACTGACGCCAAGCAATAAGACCATGAAGAAAATCGTTGCACGACAGCAGAAGGTAAGCATGGTCGGAGTTTCTAAATTATTTGCTTAGATTCGCCAGCTGCTGCCGTCTAAACACATACCAAGCAAAGCCACTGACATGAAGTAGTCAGGACGTCACGCCAACAAAAATTTAATATTTATTCACACCTACCTTGATTCATGAAAATCAATCAAATTCAAATTGTCACGCAGCAGCAACAACCCATGTGGAAAGGGATTACCTTGTAAGCTTTGCCCATCGCATAACTTCACCACATCCCCAATCGCATCAACCTACCTTACCTATCAAAACCAAAAGGGCCAGCTACATCGCCAGAAACACATCACCGCATCCCCATTGTCATCACCATCAGGCTCAAAAAGGCAGATGCCAAGATCCCTCCAAGCCCTTGCATTTTTCGCCACTTTTAACCGACGACTACCGGCAGGAAAACGGGAGCCGGGGAACGGACCCGAACCAGAAGTGTTAGGCAAACACGACAAGGTAAAGCAGTTAGACCAAAAAGCGCCACCCGACAAATAAAAGCTGCAGGTGAGCCGATTCAGGAAAGTCAAGCTCGCTGTTGGCATCGTCATTGAGCTGCATTGTCACTGAGAGCACTTACGGCAGGCTCTCTTGGAAGGTGTCACGGGATCGCAGAGGATGCACGCAGATCGGTTAGTTCAATTGGCAACTCCTCTGATCTTCACATTTCTGCGACAAGTAGATTGAGTAAGACCGGACTACTCTAAGTATTGATTGGGAACTGATTTACAGAAAATTGGTTATTCTAGCTCCTGAGAGTGGCGGGAAAGAATCTGCACCGGACACTAACAAACACCAACCCCGCAATCGAGAATCGACCATGACAGAAGCGTGTTGCTAGCCCGACGGCCACACAAAGGGAGCTTCTGTAGTGTCAAACCCTCGCCTGGGACTTGGAAGTCGGTGCACACTCGCGCGTGACCTAATTCTTTGTAGATAATGCTTGTGCTGGCGAGGCTGTGTAGAAAGGAGTGAAGCACCGCACAACACCGGTCCAACCACTCGGTTTGCCCACCATGCCGGCCTGTCGCCTGTGAAGCCTGAGGAATCCTGATCGAGGAACTATGCAGCCATTGAGTGCCCAAAGTCTTTCTGTGGCTCTAAGGCGAAGGCACGGCCATTGCATGGTAGCAAAAGAATCGGGTGGCTGATCCTTCGACCTGTGTGCTTCTAGCTGGCAGGTGACAAGCCACGAGGGAATTCGATTGGCTTGATGCTTAATAGCTCAGTTCTTCTGCAATTGAGCACCTCGACTTGGCGCGCTGCGACGCTTTTATGGCAGCTACCCCAGATCTGCATTGTCTCAATGATCGAACCAGTCATCACGACAAAGAGAACCTCAACCCCGCGAGTAGAGAGACGGTGAAGTTGGAGGATGGGTGGGATTGGCGGGAGGCAAAGGTTAGATACCATAGCGGCACTTGGATGGAGGGCTACGTAGCGGTGCGGCACTGCGGAAGGCCAACGGAGCCGGCCGCCGGTCGAGATCAGTCCATACCAAAGGTGTTAGTCAAAAGCTCCCATTAGTCGGCGGGTTGGCGACAGGTCAGTGACGACCACGACAAGTTCCGAGGTTCGATGGCGGTGGTGCCGGACAGGGGTCGAGCTCGGACCTGGGCACAGCTGCACCTGACTACTACGCTAGAATCCGGTGGTTTGGATCCATTTACACTGCCTATCGATCGTTAGCTTTGGCAACCAAGAGGACGGGCATTTGGAATGGGGGAAGAGGCAACGATCGTGCGTGCACGGCGCCAGCATCATCAGTCAACACCAAAGACGCGGGTCGGCGTTGCCACTCAAGGGCCCTGCGACTCACGTGTCCCGAGAACTCGGGATGGGCTGGGGATGGCCTGGTTGCTGGGATGGACGTGCAGCGTACCGCAGCCTGTGCTTTGCTTGTGTTCATGACGGCCCCGTGCGAGCAAAACAGCGGATGAACCTCAGGCCTGGATCGAGACACCACGTGACGAACATCGTGTGAGGTTCACGGTTCACGGTTCACGGTTCGGGCTGTGTTGGCAAGTCTTCAGCAGAGATCTTGGGGGTAATTTTTCCTTGGAAGTGCCCACCAGGGGTAGCAGGGGTGTTTAATGATAGGTTCTCCGCAGTGGAGAGAGAATCTGGACGTTCGTGGTTTTGCTGGAGAGAAAAATCCTTCCGAGCGGAGACCGACACCGTGCCCGCGTCCGGAGACCCCGTGGAGTGACAGAGTTTGCGGTGCGGTGACAATCAGTCGGTCTATTGGTACCGGTCTGGCGGTTTGTACGCTTCTTCGTATCTGTAGTTCAAGTTCGAGACGAACGGTGCGTCAGAGATCAGGCGGCCGGCGAAAACGCGGTCGTTTTACCAGTTTCCCACGGGGAAGAACAAAGAGGAGCCCTGGAGAAGAAGCACGAGGGCGGTGGGCTGGGGAAAAGAATCGAGACCAAGCCCAAACTCGGCCGGAAGCCGAGGCGATGAAGCACTGAAGCAGGCAGGGCAAGGCGACGCGCCAGTGTTGACAGGCCGCTGTCGTGATTTCGGGCATGGTTGAATGGGGCCGTCATCAAAGACGGGCCGATATCACGGCCGTGACAGGTAAGAGTAAGCACCTGGGTACGGAGGCCGACCAGGGATGGCTCGGAAGGCACCCACTGGCGAACAGGCGCCGGGGGGGGGGGGGGGGGGGGGGGCCGGGGGGGGGGGGGGGGGCGGGGGGGGGGGGGGGGGGGGGGGGGGGGGGGGGGGGGGGGGGGGGGGGGGGGGGGGGGGGGGGGGGGGGGGGGGGGGGGGGGGGGGGGGGGGGGGGGGGGGGAGGGAGCCCAAGTCTGGAGCGCCGGGGATGGAAAACTTGTTGGTCATTCGGACTTTGGGCCCTCTTAACAGCAACGCGCGCTGACTCGGGTGGGGTGGTGGTACGACGTGACTCTTTCGATTATAGGCGGTGACTTCGTAAGGACGGCTGTTGTGTACGGCTCATTGAACGATGAGCGCGAAGCCCCGAAAGCACCCGCGGAATCAGACGAGCAAGCGCGCGATCTGGCGGAAGCAACGTCGTGATTGGGTACCGGCTTCGTGAAGCTGGAGATATGGGGTTGCTTGGAGACCCCGATATCTCCAGGCGGAGAGAAAGAGAGACAGACGGCGTCTGAAAGTGCATGTGAGGCGATCCACAACGGACAGGAACTCGGCCAAACTGGACACCAAGACGAAGTGTCTACCATAGTAGACTCCGAATAGAGAGATCTATAGGTAGTTAGCGCATCGAGTACCACCGAGCATTGTCCCATTCAGGGCCGGGGCCGGGGGATTGGAGGAGAGATGATGGGGAAACTTGGGGGAAGAAAAAAATAAGTTGGATGGGAATGGGGAGAAGTTGGGGGAGGGCGTGAAAGTGCGGGATGAAGATGGGATGGATTGAATGGGGTTGCATCCATCTCATGCAGTCCGGATAGCGAGATGCAGCAGCTAGCAAAGCTACTGTAGTTGTAGGTTTTGGCGAGGTTGAATGGCCCGAATAGCTTCAAATAACCGTCTAAGCGAGTTCGATTGTAGGTGTTGAAGCCTGAAGATGGCTTAGTTGAACCAAGAACAGTCAAGCGAGCTTCACACAAAAGCGTCGAGAGCTCTAATTATCGTAAGGCGTTGTAGCTTGTGGTACCCGCGGATAGGGAGAGACGTGTTGGAGGGCTGCAGGAGAGCATGCGGGAGAGCCCTTGGGGCTCCAAACGTTGCGGCTTGAACTAGGGTCGCCCTTAGGATCGGAATCCATACCTACTTGTTCGTACAGCGAGCATACCGGCCGACATGTGCCCATCCCATCACGAACGAATGACCTGGCGGATGTCGGCGGCTGAAGAGACATGGCGCTGAGCCAGATGATCCGTCGAACGACGACAGTGGAGATGTTTGGCCAGGGGAAGAAAAGCCACACGGGCGCCTCGTGTCTCGATTGCTGACAGTTAGAGACCGCAATGCTGCCGTGATGTCTGAGTCCAGCCGCAGATTCACCACCCAATCTCAGCGCATCGCATCGTGTCGCAAAGCATCGCCAGTCACGGGGGCTTGCCGCAGAGGCACAGCTACCTAAGGTAGGTAGTAGAGAAGGGCGCGCCAGAGTCGGACGCAGGCCGCCTGCGCGAACGAATTAGTGATGCATCATCCAATTGCCTGACTGAAAGACGCGCCGACGTGGAAGGCTGCGAGCAAGTCAAGGCAAGACATTGGCAATTCCTTACGAAGACTTTCTTCCTTCTCGGAAGGATGACGGGGCAACAGGGACCGGGGGGTTTTGGGCGTGTCATGTTTTGGGATTGACATCTGGGCGAATCGGAGGGAGGAACCGGTGGCTCACCAGACCAAGACTCAAAAGGAAGGGCCTGAGTCCTGACACCTGGGGGAAGATGTGGGAAGGAAGGGAGGCGGCGGAGCCAATGAACGCCACAAAAAAGTGACCGGGGAAGATACTTCGGTACTTTGCCGGTACGTGCTCTGGAGATTACTGTGGAGCGACAATCTGGCACCAACTGGCAAGAACTAAGGATTGGACCTGCCCTCAGGACGGCGCTGAACGCTTGTTGCCTGCCTCTTCGGCGCTTCTATGGCGCTTTCCCCAAGTCCCTATGCCAAAAGTCTCCAGTCTACTTCTCCACGGGGGCACCTTTTTTCAATGGAATTATGGAATTATGGGAATTTCTTACTTTTAATCGTTGGGCCATGGCTGTGACAGGCCCACTGCGTCTTATTCCCACGGGACAGGTTCATGTCGGATAAAGAATACCCCTCGGGGACCCCACCAAACGCGGGTGAAAGTAACCCGAATGAAGATAATCGGGAGTTTTAGGGGGAGAAAACTCTGACACTCTTGTTCTGTAGGCCATTTGTTGGTGAAAATTCTGAAATTGCATGAAGCGATCGTGAGATTCAGGAGGTCATCAAACATAAGCAGGTAACTGCACCTCCAAATTAGTCCACATACAGTCAAACACTCATACCAAAACCATGTCAAACGGCGACGATGACTGGGCCAGGACCACTAGGCAAGAAAAGGAGAAGGCATGTCATCACTGGACCACGGCCACCGGGCGCTTGGCCAGAAACGGGCGCATTTCATCAAGTCTGCCGTTGTCTACTACCTAGGAGTCTAGGACTAATACGTACTGCATGCCTGGCCCATGTTCGTCGTCGCCGCTTTCCTTCCCTTCCGCGTTCCCCTCCCTGCGGCGTGGATGAGTAGTGCCGTGTCGATGACATTCTTGGGCGTCCTCAACTCTGGAAACTCTGGAGTCTGCAGAGAGACGCGCCTTGGTATGCAGATTATCGCTGCATGAGCTCGGGGCCAAGCTCGGCACGTTCTGACTTGGCGCACAGCTGGCCCCCTCCCCCGCCGTAGTCCTGCGCCGGCCATGGCCCACCCATGGGGGAGGCAAAGTGTCACGCATTTCTAGATTCCAAGACCTCTCCAAGACGGGGTTGCGTGCGGGCGGTTCGTCTATTCGGCGCTTGTTGCGATGCAAGCGATGAAAGCATATCGAACTACTCTTGTCAGGATCGTCAAATGACCTCGAAACGACCGGTCCGACTACGTGACACTTTCCTCGTTTAGACTTTGGGGATTCCAGCGCATCGTTTCCGGTGTGCAGGGTGTAAGGTAGGTAGGTAGGTAGGTCTTCAATTAGACATCTTGCACACTCGTGAGATTGCAACCAAAGACAGACGCGCCGAGTCGCGACTTGGAATCTCTTGCTGCAGCCTACCAGAAGTTCAGAACCATCCACCAACACACAGCGGCAGAGACCACCCGTTCGTCTGGTCCGTTTGCTTGATCTCCAGTTGGCAGATTCTTTGTCAGACCCGAGAGCCCGAGCCGAAGGGTCGAGACCGGACCCAGATCAGCAGAGCCCCAGTGCTTTTTTCTTCGAATTTTCATCGACCTGTTCCAACACGAGCCGAACATCGGGTGAAAATAGCAGTAAACGGATGGAACACGAACAGAGAAAAATCGTGTCGTGTCCCGTGCCCACGCTCTTCTCCGGCGCAGCGCAAAAGACCTGAACTGCCAGAACAAACAGCAGAGCCGGGAGCGGTCAAGGGTCTGGATCGAGCCTAGCGTCGATTCATCAGTAAAAAAAGGATGACCAAGTCTCCAGGGCCCCGCCCCGCAAAACGCCACGCGACGGCGAGACAACGGCGAAATCCATTTCCCCAGCTTTTTTTTTCTTCCTCTTGGTCTCTTTTCTGCTTGGGGCATTTTGGGGGGGGGGCCTCGGTGCTTGGGAAAGAACCCCCGTGACCCGGTGGCTGCGCTCTCCATGTTGGGCACGAAAGGGGGTCCCCAGGGGGCCAGACAGCTGAAGACTGGAGTCCCCGGGCCAGTGTGGTCTCCCCCAGTTATTGTTCCCCAGTGGCTAATTTTCACGTCCAATTCCAATAATCGTGTGTGCTAATAGCCTACCTGGGGGAAGGGAAATGTCTTGCCCCTTTGACTTGTCATCCCCTCTGGCTCTCAGTTTTCCAAATGTTTTAGTGCTTGTAGTGGACTGCCGGTCATCGCGCGCCACTGACGAGTCAATCTGTCCACCAAGGTAGTGGGCATCGGCCGCTAAACTACTCTTTCCTCTCCTGCTGCGAACCTGGCTAGTGAGGCCGTGTTCAGTCCAGATCCGCCTGGAACTGATGATCTGATGGTTTTGGTCCACCTGGAGTCATTGAATTCTTACCAAGTGGATGATGATGCTTCTGCTCGAGTTCCAATTCTTTTCGGTTCATGTACCTTTTCTACGTGCTACAGGAGCATTGAGTACCTTACATTTGCATTCTTTTTGCTAGGGAGTCGCTCGTTCCTTCCCGCCCGTCTAGCATATCTCATTGTCACTCGTCGGCTGCCGTGGCAGGTGCTCCCCTCTAGCCGACGGAAGTCCTAAAAGTCAATGGCAATTGGGGAAGGGCCTTTTCAACCACGGCGTCCTTGTTTCCCCAAATGTTCGCTCCCACATTGGCAAGAAATTGAATGCCCAAACAAACAGACCACAAATTAAGGTGACATGCACCTCGAGCTCTGCATCCTCATCCTCGTACCTGAAGAGCAAGTACGACCGCAATGCTGAATGGCACCTTGAGGTAGCTATCGTCAGGCGAGTGAAGAACCTACCTAACCAAGAAATGGAATGGAAAGAAGGAATAAAAGTACCTTCCAGCCCAAGGACCATTGTGTGAGACGGGAGGTACCTCCCACATCGCGCGCTAACCTGGACGGGGAGCAGTTCCTTCCATGTACCCTTGGTGCCTTGTACCTCTCCTGGTCTCCCATCTGTCTGTCTCTCTCTCTTTCTCATGACTGTTTGGCTGCCACCCCCGTCGTCCTTCCCTCCTTCCCCGTGGCCTGCCCGCCCCGCGGCCCCTTCCCAACTCGTCGGGAGTCCCCTTCCCACCCCCCCTCGTACGCCGTACCTTCTTCTTAGTCTTCCACCCCTCCCCTTCCCCCTCGGCCTCCACGCCTGCCCAAAAGTTATCGGCCCTATTAAGCATGAGCTAGCAGGAGCTTCAATATGGGGACGGCTAACCAACGGGGCTAACCCAATGGGAACTCGTTCTCGATGAACTGTGACCTGCAGACCCTCGGAATGGGGAGATGAAGCACCACACACACTCACACATACACAACACTCCTCTTCACCACGTCCATACGACATAGGCATAGGCATACCTAGGCGTAGTAAGGTCTTCTTCGACAACACGGCAGCCTGCTCTGCTCTGTTTGAGTCTGACTGACCCATACGCATCGGCCTGGCCTGTCGTCTCATTCTCATTCCCCATTCCAGACCCAAGTCTTGGTGTCACACCCCCCTCCCCTAGTAAGGTATCTCCAATTCCCCCCCAGTTCTCAGTCCCCAGTCCATCAGTCGGTACTACCACACACACCCCCATGCCAGACAGGCGGACTGACACGGACGCAGCTGCGTAGCATTACCTTTCCCTTTGCACCTTCTTGGACGTGACACCAAGACTGATAAAAGGTCCTCGTCTCGCCCTCACTTTCTCACTTGTTCCCCTCCCTTCCTCACGAGCTTCCTCGCCAACAACTCTCCCGACAAGCTTCCTCTCGTCCTCCCCTTTCCCATACAATCAGCTCGGATCATCGCCAAGCTCCCGAGGCGAACAACAACAGCAACAACCTCCACAATGGAGAAAGAAACCGGCGTTACGCGCGAGCCCGTCCAGGGCCTCGCCGTCACCGACAATGTCGACCAGATCGAGGCCCCCGTCACATGGAAGGCCTACCTGATCTGCGCCTTTGCCTCCTTTGGAGGTATCTTCTTCGGATACGACTCCGGTTACATCAACGGTGTCCTGGGTTCCATCAACTTCATCGAGGCCGTCGAGGGCAAGGGCGCCACCGCCATTGGCGAATCTGACACCTCCCTCATCGTCTCTATTCTTTCCTGCGGTACTTTCTTCGGTGCTCTCATTGCTGGTGACGTTGCCGACTGGATGGGTCGCAAGTGGACTGTCATTCTCGGCTGCCTTATCTACATGATCGGTGTCGTCATTCAGATGATCACTGGTGTCGGTTCCTCCCCTCTCGGTCCCATCGTTACCGGTCGTCTCATTGCTGGTATCGGTGTGGGCTTCGAATCCGCCGTTGTCATTCTGTACATGTCTGAGATTGTAAGCTTTTCACACTGGCGCCCTCACGAATCCCCTGAGTATTCCACTAACACAGTTCCATAGTCTCCCAAGAAGGTTCGTGGCGCTCTCGTCGCCGGATACCAATTCTGCATCACCATCGGTCTTCTCCTGGCTGCTTGCGTCGTCTACGGCACCAAGGACCGCACCGACACTGGCGCCTACCGCATCCCCATCGCCATTCAGTTCCCTTGGGCTCTGATCCTCGGTGGTGGTCTCATGCTCTTCCCTGACTCCCCCAGATACTTCGTCAAGAAGGGCAGACTCGCCGATGCCGCCGCCTCCCTTTCCAAGCTTCGCGGCCAGCCCGAGAACTCTGAGTACATCCAGGTCGAGCTTGCTGAGATCGTCGCCAACGAGGAGTACGAGCGCCAGCTCATCCCTTCTGCCACTTGGTTCGGCTCATGGGCCAACTGCTTCAGCGGTTCCCTCTTCAAGGCCAACTCCAACCTGCGCAAGACCATTCTCGGTACTTCCCTCCAGATGATGCAGCAGTGGACCGGTGTCAACTTCATCTTCTACTACTCGACTCCTTTCCTCCAGTCCACCGGTGCCATCAGCAACACCTTCTTGATCTCCCTGGTCTTCACCCTCGTCAACGTCTGCTCCACTCCCTTGTCCTTCTGGACTGTTGAGCGCTTCGGTCGCCGCACCATCCTTCTCTGGGGTGCCGCTGGTATGACCATCTGCCAGTTCCTCGTTGCCATCATTGGTGTTACGGTCGGTTTCAACCACACCCACCCGGACCCCAACGATGCCACCAAGAGCATCGCCAACAACATCCCCGCTGTCAACGCCCAGATCGCCTTCATCGCCATCTTCATCTTCTGGTTTGCCTCTACGTGGGGACCCGGTGCCTGGATTCTCATTGGTGAGGTCTTCCCTCTGCCCATCCGCTCCCGCGGTGTTGCTCTGTCCACTGCCTCCAACTGGCTCTGGAACACCATCATTGCCGTCATCACCCCCTACATGGTCGGTGAGAAGCGTGGCAACCTCAAGTCCTCTGTCTTCTTCGTCTGGGGTGGTCTCTGCACCTGCGCCCTGGTCTACACCTACTTCCTGGTCCCCGAGACCAAGGGTCTGTCCCTGGAGCAGGTTGACAAGATGATGGAGGAGACCACTCCCCGCACTTCCGCCAAGTGGAAGCCCCATGAGACCTTCGCCTCCCAGGTTGCCCGCAACGGCGTCCTCGACAAGGTCCACGTCGACAACATTGAGCGTCGCACTTCCAACGTCTAAGTGCGCGTCTATCTAATGTCCATTTTCACTTTTATCTATACCCCTAGTATACTACCCGTCTTACCGGGTGAATAACCTGGGAGGCATCTCTGAAGTTGGGTCCAATTTGGACACATCTTAACAACTTGTAATGCGAAATGTTGATGTGGAATGCATGGCGCGTGGGGGATAACATAGTCGTCACGATTGTGACTAGTTTACACTACCGCTCGAAGATAACTGTTAATACAACTAAAAAAGTTGAATACGATACTCTCCGCATTTGTTATTCAAGTGATTATGCTTGACAGTCTGAGTTCTTTACAGCGAAGTACCCTCGGAGAGTAATGGAAACAACAAAACATTGGAGTAAGATGACAAGTACATTCATTACTCATGCACCCTGCTGGGTATTTTTTCCCGCTCAAATATGGCACTACGTCGGGTTGAGGCTTCGGCAGATCGTGGTCTTGCCTGAACTGGGGCAAGTTGAGCGGGTCTCGGATCTCTTGGCTGCATTCTGCAGGGACGGGGCTCCCGAACTGCAAGCTACTGTGTAACACTTGGGGGTACTTGGACACTTTTCGAGGTTCGCGAACACCATGAAGAGATTGTGCGGGTGATATCATATGACTCTTTGGACGTTTATAATTGAAGTGGATTGGAAAGTACCTTTGGGTCCAGCCACATGCGTGCTTCATGTGGGTTGCTGAAAGGCAAACCTCCAAGTTGGTCACCAACCTTTCGCGTGGGAACGCTTCATATGGCTGTTACATGAGGAGGTGGAATGGCTGGCTCTGGTTTCCATAAATACTTAGATTTCGATTGCTCTGGATATTGACCAACCAGGTCCACTGGTTTTCTTTTGGGTTCGGGTGCCCTTCTCCGCCTCCTCACAGGCGAGTTCAGGTCTGTCACTGGTATACCTAACTAGTAATCACGCCACATCGTCTAAGTAAGCTTGCAGTGGTAGTGGTGAGTACCTTTCAGGTCTCGGCGAATATTTCGTACTTGATTTCTTCTCGAAGGCGGAAGGAGGGAGCTTCTCCTTAGGACGTATGTCTAGTAATTGGGAGATGGATGATTCTCAATTGGCTGTCAATGAGCGTGCCTGTCATGCGTTCTGCGTGCGTGCTACCTCAAGGTCTACCCCGAGGGATGCGTATCATAGTTAACCCAGTAGAGGGTGTGTTGGCCAGCCCGGAGTTACTTCTTCGACACATTTTTGCCAGCCACGGCTATTGTGCGGCACTTTATTGCTCGAATCAATCTCCTATAACTTTCTCTTAGGACCGAAAGTATGCTGACCACTCATCTTCTGGGCACGGCACTACACAACATCGTCATCATTCCTCGAAGGACGTAACGGATAGACGTGTGATTCGAACGCCCAGTACCCTTCATGCAGAAGGAGAAGCCTTCTATGTACCTACATGTGGGTTAAAATCGAGCGCCATGCGGCGCCCAAGGTCCCTCATACCGCCACCCCGTAGCCCGCCTTGTGCTGCACCCTGTGAAAGAGCCGCTGGAGCGTCTCTCGCATGCGCTCGAGATCACGCGCCTCTCTACCCCATCGCCCCAGAATCCTCAGCGCAAGCCGCACGAGAGACTTCCAGTTCGATGGCGGCTCTACAGGATGGTTCCCTGCCGCGACGACCGCGAGGACCATGACGGCGCAGGAGAATGCGCGGCGGGCGACGAACCAGCTTCCGCCGTGGCGGTGGTGGTGCGCCGTTTTGACGATCATGGCGGCGCAGGTGTCGACGGCTTTTTGAGCGAGGTGGATCACGCGCGGGTTCGTCAGGTGCTGCTGGCTCTGGTCGTGTTGGCCACGGCCCTGGGTTCCGTGGAGGGCGCAGTAGAGGAGCGGGCGGAGGGTTGATTCGCGCCATCCTTGGAAGCGACCTTGGAGATAGAATGCGAGTTCGTTTTCTGGGTAGTTGTGTTCGGTAAATTGGATCAGGAGCGGAAGATGGGAGTGTCTGGGAGACGTGTAAGTTGGGCATTCGGCTGGTGTGGTTGCTGTGCTGAATTCCTCGGAAATTTATTCGCGCTGCTTCGAGGTCCGCCAAGACTGGGGAAATCAAGTGGAGGACTCGGTTTGGGGGCACAAGAAAGTAGTCCGCACGGATAACATGGGAAGGCGGGGCAGAAGTAACTGACAATTGCGAAATTTCCTTTTCAAACTCATCGTATTGTCGGACTAATAAGTCCTCGTTCCTCAGCCAGTAGGCCTCGCCTTTTCGGTATAACACGGACATGGTGTTTTTGATCGTCCGCCGGAGGGAGATCTCGGCAAGGTAGTAAAGCCAACTGCGTTCTTCTTCCAGGCGTTGTTGAGAGTCTGAGAATGGGGACCAGGCGTAGTCTGAGGGATTCGCGGGTGTCTCGTTGACGCTGATGGTGCACACCGTTGCCGTGGAGAGTGTTGAAGGAGGCGCAGGGAAGGAGTCTGGGTAGGTGAAGTCCTCTAGGCCGCTTGGTCGGAGACCCAAAGTCGGGAGGATCTCGCTGCTTTCGTCAGTTGAAAGACGCCCACCATACGGTGACAGAGAAAGGGTAAAGGTTACTCACTTCTCAGCCTTGAAGCAAGACCAAAACAGTCGTTGCTCCAGGGGCTGTGTCGGCTCTTCCCGTCCACTGGGCCCCCTCCATGGCCGTCGTCCTCGCCGGAGCAAGTGAGCTTGCAGTCGTGTCGAGGCTTGCTGGATGTAGAAGCAGGCTCGTAGTGGCCGAAGGCGGCACTTTTCGTACATGGAGGCCAGGAACAGACATTGTATGTCAATGATGGAGGGACCTAGAAGGCCGATGCGTTTGGATGCTGCGAGGTAGTACGCCTCCGCGATGCCGCAGTCCTGTGGTTCAAGTATTGGCGGGAGAGGAGTCTCTGATACGTCGATTTGGGTCATGGATGCGGTTTCTTGCGGTGGGATCCAGGGAGTTGTTAGACTTGCCAAGGCGCAGGCGAGGAGCTGTTGGTTGTGATCAGTTGCTAGGGGCGTTGAAGGGGTGAATTGAGGGCTCTTACTACAAGACAGGATGGAGCATCCCACTTGATGCCGTACTCAGTTGCTTGTTTGGCGTAGGCTATTAGTTCGTTGCTCTCGAGGATCGGGTTACGGGGGTGAACATGTGTGAGAAACTTCCGGCAAAGGGGGACGAAAGCATCTTCTTGGATACCTGATCCGTTGACCGTTGAGGAACTGCTGGGCTGATTTAGACCATTATCGGCCATGTCGGTGCCGAATTCCAGGATGAAGGATTCTATTCGTGCGTCGTCCTCTGGTACGATGCCTTCGAAGATAGGCCACCGGAGCATAGACTCGCAGCGGAGGGCCGAGTACAGCGTGCGGGTAGCTTCTTCGCGGTGCTGGTCATGATCTTCCATGAAGTAACCATGAAGTTCACTGTTTTGCCCAAGCTGATGAACCTGGGTCCCACCTATTTGATAGGTTTCCGCCTGAGGTACCTCAGCTTCCACCAACGCCGGCTGGTCTTTCGAGAGGCTTCTTGTTCTCTGCAGCAAGTGTTTAATCTCATCTAGTCTTTCCAAGATGACTGAACTAGCGATGCCTTCATCTTGAGCCTGGGCAGCACTAGCTCCCATCTCTCTTCCTTCTTCATCTTCCCCTTCGTCGCCGTACACGCAGGTCGCATGGTGATGTCGACAGAACCCGCACACGGGATGGACGTTGTCGCATTTCGTCTTGCGAAGACGGCAGAACTGGCACGCTGTTGCTGCGCGTTTTCTTCGCGTGAGATGGGTTGCTGTTTGCGTTTTACGTCGTTTCTTGCTTGGTGGACCGGCTCTGGTTGAGATCGGTGGAGGTAGACTTTCCACTTCTGGTGATGCTGATTGTGATGAAGAAGCTGCAGATGCAGCTATCGCTGTGGACGACGTGCGACGCTGGCGTGTGCGCTGCGAGATTGCGTTGTCGTTGCTAATAAGATCAGGAACGCGCATGATTGTGTGCGTCAGTTTCAGGCCGGTAGGGATCCGGGTCAGTGGCGGATGGTCCGGGGAAAGTACCTTCGGGTACGGGTGCTTGCCTAAGGGCGTGGTGGACGTTCCGGATTCTGGTCCTCCGAGTGGAGAACCGAGGGACGGAGGAAAGAGGGGCCCATCAATCACGACATCGGCACCCCAAGTCCCCTCCTCAATTCGCGTCCCCATTGTTCGGCCCCAATTTCTTAACTCTTATTTCCGCGGCCATTTTGTCCATTCCTAAGATGGCGATTTTTTGCACTCGACGTGGTGGGACCCGCTTCCCGGGTCCGGGACGCGACGACATAAGCAATGCATATTCGGGCCAATACCGATTCGATGGTGTCCAATCAGCGGTTATGTGAACCGGATTGACCTGCCTCACTGAGCATAGCACAGCTATCATTTGGAAAGTGAAGGGTCTGATGTAAGACGTTTTCTCACCATGGCGTACATGGTGTCACAAAACGAAAGTCCCTTACACAGCTGCGAGGCTTGAAATACTGGGCTGATTCGCATTCTCTGTGAATGTCCTGGAAGTTGGACTGAGTCGACCGCAATATATCCCCAAAACCCGACTGTATGGCGACTAACACCAGTTGTCCTTTGGGCAGCGATGATCAATTCGGCCCTCGCATTGACTACAACTGCCGCCACTTTGACTTCACTCTCCTTTTTGAAGATGCTATCTTTCACATTCTCCCTTCGGCAGTATTTCTCCTGCTCATTCCATTTCGAATATTTTCCATTGCACGGACACCGGTGAAAGTAGCCACTTACAGACTTGCCTTGTGCAAATTGGTGGGCCTCGACCTGAAGAACTCCCTTCATCCATTTCAAAGATACTAACACTGATGTAGGCTCTCTTGAGCATCTTAACTGTGCTTCATCTCAGTTTCGTCATAATCAACATCAGGTCATTAGCCCCCCGCGCGACAGCTTCACTGGCAGCGGGAATTCTCAACTTCATAGCCGTTTTCGCAGCTGCTTTTCACTCGTTCCTCGAAGACCAACGCTCCACTCGCCCATCCGACTTGCTCATACTCTACTTCTCAGCCTCTGCCATACTCTCACTACCGCGCCTCAGAACTCTATGGCTCATCTCCATTGCCGGAGCGTCCAGAGGTCTCTGGACTGCCATCATCATTCTCACGGTCCTAGTCGTTCCCTTGGAGTCCATCGGCAAGAAGCGATTCTTGCGAACAGAGTACCGAGCTCTTACGAAAGAGGAAGAAACTGGCTTCTGGGGCCGCAGCTTCTTCACCTGGCTTATGCCTTTCTTCCGTCTCGGCTACTCGCGGGTCATTCACATCCGGGATATGCCGGAAGTCGACAAAGACCTAGCTGGAGATAGAGCAGGGGCAAGCCTCGAGGCCGCGTGGTCGAAGCGCAAAGGGCAAAAATACCACCCTTTGATCCGCTCTGGCTTTTACGCATATCGCGGGACTCTCTTCGCCGGCGTCATAACGCGTCTCTTTCTCACAGCGTTCACGTTTTGCCAGCCATTCCTCATCACGGCGACAGTGAAATTCATGCAGACGCCCAAGACGCCACAGTCCGAGAGATATGGGCAAGCACTTGTCGGGGCATATGTTCTTACGTATCTCGGTCTAGCGGTCTCCCGAGCTGCATTTTCCCGCCACCAGTTCCGCTTTACGACGATGCTTCGAGCAGGGCTGATGTCCATGATATTCAGACAGACTGTCTCTCTTAAAGCAGATGACTTGAAAGATAGTGCTGCGGTTACTTTGATGGGCACAGATATCGAACGCATCGTCCTCACGTTCAACAACCTTCATCAGATTTGGGCTGCCGTTCTGGAAGTTGGCATCGCAATATTCCTCCTGCAACGTCAAATAGCGTCTGCATCTGTAGTACCAGTCGTCATTTCTATCGGTAGGTTGTCCACGAACTGCTCTCTGCTCCGCAATGCTAATGGAAATGTCACAAGTCTGCGCTTTTGGCGTCATCCCGGTCTCTAAGACCATTGGAAGGGCACAAACGGCCTGGATTGAACGTTTGCAGAAGAGAGTGGCAGTCACAGCCTCAATGCTGGGAGATATGAAGTCGATCAAAATGCTGGGTCTCTCAGGCGTGTTGTCAACCACTATCACAGAGCTGCGACGTGTTGAGTTAAGGACGTCTGAGAAATTTCGCAAATTAGTACTCTCTCAGATCCTTGTTTGTAAGTTCATCAGTATAATTGATCTCTCATTTCAAAGCTAACCTTTTCGCAGCAAATCTTCCTGTCGAATTTGCGCCTTTCGCAACATTTGTCATCTACAGTATAATCGCAGTCATCACCAAAGATCAAACATTGACGACAACGAATGCCTTCACCGCTCTGTCTTTAATCGGCCTCTTGACAGAACCACTTTTGCTATTTTGCCAATTCGTGCCTAACATTGTACAGGGGGTGGCTTGCTTCAAGCGCATCGAGATATTTTGCCTCAAAGCACACGAAGGATCACTACGGGAACACCTCACACCTCCAGCGCGCTCTTCAGTCACCACTTTGAACAGGACAAGCATCGAGCTCGCGGACCATTTGACGCAAAAGTCGTCGGAAGGAATAATAGCCTCATTCTGTAACGCAAAGATCTCCTGGTCGCCTGATTCAGACATAGTCTTTAAAGACCTATCCTTGACGATAAAGAGAGGCATCACCATGGTCGTAGGCCCTGTTGGATGCGGAAAGTCTTGCCTTATGGAGAGTATCCTCGGAGAGACATCGCATAGTGCCGGGACCAGAGAGCGCATGGGTCACGGTATCGCCTACTGTGCGCAGACTCCGTGGATGATGAACGACACCGTGAGAAGGAACATCACTGGTGGTCTCCATCATGATCCGAAATGGTTCGACCAAGTTTTGTGGCTGTGCTCCTTGACTGACGATGTCAAGAATATGCCTGGAGGAGAGTTGTACAACATTGGCAGTAACGGTGTCGGCTTGAGCGGAGGGCAACGACAGCGTGTGGTGAGTTGGAGACCCCTTCCTTTCGAAAGGCAAAAGTATGGCCATGTCTGACGTTCTCGCAAGGCACTCGCTCGCGCGGTCTACTCCAGACACAGAGTTGTAGTCCTAGATGACGTCTTCAGCGGCCTTGATTCCAAAAGTGTCAGCCAGATTTCAAGCCGTCTCTTCAGCAAGGATGGTCACTTCCGCCGGAACGAGATCTCCATCATTCTTGCGACTCACACCAGTAAGACTGCCCACGGGGAGAAGTTGACAGCAACTCGGAAGTTTTCAGCTAACGGCACACAGGTGCGCTCATTCGACATGCAGATGAATTAATCGTTCTCGCCAATGGTGAAGTCCTTAGTCAGGGCCCATATGAACAGGTTGTTGCTAGCTCACCTGAATTAATCACAAAATCGAGATTAGAAGATGACAATAATCTTCAGAGGGGTGAAGAGTCAGAGCAAGCTGAGGAGGCTGTGAAACCCACACAAATCCAGAGGACCCTGGATGCCGAGGAAGACAGACTGCGCCAAAACGGTTCTTGGTCAGTTTACAAATACTACTTCGAGCGAGCTGGTTGGGTAGTAGTTGGCTCGTTCGTCTTCGCCACTTTCACCGAGGCATTTTGCAGCGGGTTTACAAGTAAGTCCTCAGGGAATTATTCTAATTGCTCCTATCGCTCAAACATGCGTCTTAGATATCTGGTTTCAATGGTGGGTAGAAGCCAACGAAAAACGGCCAAATGACAACCTCGGTATGTATCTTGGGGTTTATGCCTTTCTATTTGCGATGGCATGCATTGGACTTTCCGTGGAATGCTGGTAAGACCTTGAAAGACCTTGATTTCTAAGGCTCAGTGCCGCTGACCATTGCTGGCAGGCTCCTCTTCATACGGATCATCAGCGCGACAGCCATGAGTCTACATGGTGATTTACTGCACACAAGCTTAAGGTAATGCGAGAACCGACCCCATCTTGCTGTCGCGTGTGCTGACACTATCTAAGAGCACCTCTTAGCTTTTTCCAGTCCACTGATACAGGTTCAATCACCAACAGGTATGTGTGCCTTATAGCGACGTTTTACTTTGTAGCTAAGCGTGAGTTTGACCTCTTCGTAATCTAGATTCAGCCAGGATCTTAATCTGGTTGATGTGACTCTTCCATCCAATGCCATTAACTTTGCCTCGAGTAAGTTTCCTCTCTTCAACACCTTTCTAGCTACTCTTTTGCTGAGCTAACTCTTTCAAAGATGCTTGTGCTTGCATTGTGAAGCTCATAATACTATGTGTCATGGGCAAGTACTTGGCGACATCCGTGCCTCTTCTAGTAGGTGTGCTCTTCTTCGTTCAACGATACTATCTCCGCACCTCTCGCCAGGTCCGTCTCCTCGACATCGAAGCCAAGGCCCCAATCTACACCCACTTTCTTGAAACACTCAAGGGTGTTGCCACTATTCGTGCCTATCAATGGGAAGGGAAGTTTGAGGAGCAGGCGACAAAACTCCTGAATACGTCACAGAAACCCCACTACATGCTAGCCTGTATACAGCAATGGCTCGCGCTCGTTTTGGATCTCATTGTCGGGGCTCTGGCTCTCATCATAGTCAGCATGGCAACTTCCATTACCGATAAGTTTTCTCCTGGAGCAATTGGTGTTTCCATGGTCTTGGTCCTGGGGTTCAACAATTCTCTTGCGACAACAATCAAGAACTGGACTGCTCTGGAAACTTCAATCGGTGCTGTGGCCAGAATAAGAGAGTTTGCACAGACAACGCCTTCCGAGGAGCGTGAGCTGGGAAGCTCCGGTGTCCCTCCTGAAAGGTGGCCAATGCAAGGCCGCATCGCCTTTGAGAGCGTCACTGCGAGATACACAAAAGACGGAGATGCAACTCTGAAGAACTTGTCACTTTCAATATCATCCGGCCAGAAGATTGCAGTATGCGGACCATCAGGCAGCGGCAAGACCTCCTTTGTTCTCTCACTTCTTAAGATGATTGAAGTTACAGAAGGGAAGATTTCTATCGACGGCATTGATCTCGAAGGTCTGGAGAGAGCGGGAGTACGTTCACGAATCAACGTCATACCTCAGGAGCCATTCTTCATCCCGGGCAGCGTCCGGTTCAACTTAGATCCACACTCCCGCGAAAGTAGTGAGACGATCAAAGCAGCGCTCGATAAAGTTGGCCTCCTGGGCAAGATCGCTATGGCAGGTGGTCTGGACAGCGAACTAGATGCCGATGGGTTCTCCGTAGGGGAAAGACAACTTCTAGCTTTGACGCGCGCCCTCGTTGAAAGGAGCCAAATTTTGATCTTGGATGAAGCTACAAGCAGGTATAGACTTTCCCCCAACACTCGCATACCATCCATCAACTAACATTGGTTCAGCGTTGACCAAGACACGGAAGACAAGATGCAGCGAATTATCGAGGAAGAATTCTTAGAGCAGACTGTAATCTCTGTCATACACCGTCTGAGATTCATCGAAAAGTATGACCGGGTACTCCTCTTGAAACAGGGAGAGGTCGTGGAGTGGGATTCCCCCGATACCTTGCTCGCGACCGATTCCGAGTTCAAGAAGCTTCTAGCAGCTACGCAAACTCTGCATTGAGAAACAAGTAATAGAATAGAGGCATCGTAGAGACACTAGGCAATTTCAGAAGTTGGTTCAGGGAGGCAATTTGCAGTGGGCTTGAAACTCCACCTATGTTAACCTTGACTTAGCGGTATAATCTGAGGTACTACCAAGACGAGCGGCAGGAAGGCAACAGCCGGCTGATCCATGCTCCGTCCCGTAAGGGTCGGATAAGTTGCGGGTCAACATGGTGCGGGGTACGTCGGCGATTGATGACGGTGCTTGGGACCAGCGACGGAAAGTTGATGTCAGTGTTCAGGGACAAATCATACATGGCGAAAGACACTTAGAACTCTCAATTACTATCAAGCAACGAAATCCAATCTACTCGCGAGCAAATCCAAGTCTTCATAGAACTCCCCTGGACATGGCGCGGAAGATTAGATTAGGAATTATCACACCTTCTTCTAATACTAGCCTTGAACCTCTCACACAAGCCATCATCTCCAGGCTTCCGGATGTCACAGTTCACTTTTCTCGTTTTCGAGTTCTGAAGATCAGCCTAGATGAGGCTGGGCTCGACCAGTTTCAGACCGACAACTTGATCTCAGCCGCGCAGCTTTTGACCGATGCTGAGGTTGACATGATCGGTTGGAGTGGTACTTCGTCGGGTTGGCTGGGGTTTGAAGCCGATGAAAAGTTGTGTGCGGATATCACTGCGGCAACAGGAATTCCCGCGACGACTTCTGTTCTCGCGCTGAACAAGGCCTTGCAAAAGTTTGACGTCAAAGATCTTGGCTTGGTCACTCCTTACACAGATGATGTCCAGGAAGCCATCATTCGGAACTATTCACGTGTCGGAGTGAGTTGCCAGAAAGAACGACATCTAGACCTTACGATGAACTCGTCTTTTGGTCGCGTCGACGAAACTACGTTAGACGGTCTCGTGAGCGCTGTGGCGGCTCAAAGACCAGAAGCAATGGCAATATTCTGCACAAATCTGAGAGCAGCTCAGAGGGTGGCTTTTTGGGAGGATAGGCATGACATCCTCATACTTGATACCGTTATCACAGTCATTTGGGATATGTTGCGAGAATCCAAGGTTGACATGAAACCCTTGGGTGATTGGGGAAAATTGTTCTCAAAGTAGTAAAGACCAGTGACTGTTGGTACATGCAGGTATAATTTACATAAGGTTGAGAAATATTTCTAAGGAGCTGTGTGAAGACCTGGTCTTCGCGCTACAACACGCGCTTCGTTTGACATCCAGTCGTGTCATCATAGTCCGAATGGAAGATTGATCGGAAGTCCTCCGCCAAAGGGAATATTGACGGGAAGCCTACCGCCGTTGTTATTTCGGCCACCAAAGGGGAAGCCTCCGCCGACAAAGGGAGTATTGTCGAAGTTGACCGTGTTTGGCCCACGTGAGTCGGATGTCCATGACCAGGAGCGACTTCCGTCGCCACCAATATCGATGTTGACGTGCACTCTTCTTCGCGATCTGTCTTCATTTCTGTCATCATCTTGCTCGTTTCTTTGCTGATCTTGTCGTGAATTTTGGCGCCTCTGCTCTGGTCTGGAATTCTGTCGCTGCCGGCTATTGCGTGTTCTTTGAGGCTCTGGCCTCGGCTCAGGTCGCCGTGGTACCTCTTCATCAAAGGAATTATTTTCTTCATCATCTTCTGGTTGCTCATATCGGCGGCGTTGCTGCTGCTGCTGTTGCCTCGGCGGTGGAGGAAGTGGCGGCTCTCTGGGTGTTTTTATATCACCGTACATTCCGTAGATGCTGTCCTCCCAGTTCTTATTTGGTTCGGGCTTCTTTTGTTCCCGGCGTGACGGGGGTGACCGAGAAAGCTTTGGAGGTTCTGTGGTCTCCTGACTGTAGCGCGAGCTCTCATCAGTTCTGCCCGTACTATATCTGGCGCTGCTCCGATCAAAGTTGTTGCTGTATGAGCTCGTATATGGTTGGCTCTGCTGCGAACCTGGTGGCGTTTGGCGGACCAGGGCAGTGGAAGGCGGGAATGGAGATTGTCCGGGGCGAGGATTACTGGAGTTGCCCATACTCCCATTGGAGCCTGTTTTGTTGCTCATTTTCTTTTGTTTTACAAGGATAATTAGCTGTCGACTCTATTGATTGCAAGCAAGAGTATTATCTATCCTGTAGACTTTGGACTTTGCAATCGGAATTTATCAACTTAGACTACGGTATGTTATATCTTTTGCAGCTCTATGCAAAGCCACGCCCAGGCAATGATCTGGTTGACAGTGGCGCCATAATCCTCCGACTCAAGATTTATGCGTTTCATGATGTCTTATGGGGCTGGCGAGAACTTGCGTTTCCTTATGGATGGGTCGAGACCTTACGATGTTTGTGACTGAACGCGTTTGAGATTCTCCCTGATGATTCGGATCAGCGAAACATCAGACCATGACTTTTCCAATTTAATGTGGCCTTGCATCAGAAAACATGGCTCAATCAGTTTTCCAGAAGTCTTCGATCTGCGCATTGTTGGCGAACTGATTTCCCCTGATGATCTGTTGTCATTGTTCAGTGTGAGGTGGTTGGAACAAGGTTCGATCCCTGAACCAGGGGTCATTTCCGTCCGATGCTCCCTAAGGTCCATCCCATCATCGACCCATTGTAGGGCCCACCCTTTATGTCGGCGCCGAGAGTTGGACGCTCTAACCTTTGATACCTCTTGGCTTTGGAAAGGTGTCTGGTAATTTGATTAAGATCATGTGCAATCCTCATGACCACTTCAGGTTCTAATCCTTCTAGCGAAAAAGATTTTATTGCCGGATGTAATGATTGAAACATAATGAATGACAGGCAAAGCGCTCTTTTCCACCCCTGGCTACAAACCCCCTTCGCCAACTGGCGACCAGCATCAGGTTCGAACCCGAATAAGTTTCCAGCCGAACAGACACAGAGGTAGCAATTGTAGAGACACCGGGCTGCTGTAGAGCTTTTCTATGAACCCCAATGTGAGTGAAGTCGCCGACACAATGTTTGAGGTTCATCAGAGCTGGGTCGTCATTTATTTCCACCACATGACGAAGGAGTTGTCAAACTGGAATCTTTCACCTGGCTTGATGGCCAGGCTGTAGATCTCATCCCAGCTAATCCTCCAGGGGGAGCGCTCCACCCCGGTAGAGACATCCTCAAACCCGGCGAAGATGAAGTTAGGGGCTTGGTAGTATCAGCTGACTGTGAATCCATTTTGGTAGCTGAGCACTAACCGTTGGGGAAGGCGGCGTCGAACTGCAAGAACAGTGTATGGATGTCGTTGAACCAAGCGGTCACAGCGACGTTGACTCCATTAATGACGAGGCCGGTGACGATTCTCTTGTAGTAGCCGTTACCAGCCTTGAAGATGCCACTCTGGTGGTCGTGAGGCCAGACTATGATGTGTTAACGGCCCTTTTCTTGGCTGAAAACGAGTGGACTGACATACCACGACGCTCGAGCGAGTTTTCAACATCATCAGAAGCTCTGGCTACGACAACTTTTCGATGTCAGCTTGTATAAGCGCTGGAATCTCAAGGCTTTTTTACCGTCAGCGATGTTGACATCGCGAGTCTCGTGAGCCTGGAGGAAGCCGAGGTCAACGATGGTCCTGCCTACATCATTCATTAGATCTCGATTATCGATTCTTGCAGGTAAAGCTCACTTTCAGGCTCCCTGTCGAGGTTTGCCTCGTTCACGTCAGGAACAGGAGTGGCTGAGGCAACAGCCAGCAGGAGAGCGATGGTAGCAGCGGCGAAACGCATGGTGAGCTTGTAGATCTAAGCTAGATGAAGCGAGTGGAAGTTGATGAGATAATGTTTGAAAGTGAATGTGATGATGTGCTTTTGAATGCATAGCTGTTTCGTGGCGAGCTGAGGCCTACCTTTTATAAAAAGTTGCAATGGAAGAGTGTTATGGCAGTCACTGTGCTTGAAAATAGCTGCATCTTTGCAAATGCTCCGTCTAGAGCTGACGATTACTGAACTCGGATATTGCCTTTGGACTCACCATTGAGGCAATAACTTTCACAAGCTTTCCTAAAAAAGTGTAAAAGTTGCTAAGCTTCTGATCGGTCCGGGCACAATCAAAAGTTGCAAGCATCATGTTTGAGACCTGGTGGGTATTGGCTATGCAATAGTTGAAGTTTCGCGAGTCAGCAAAGTATGAGTTCAATGTTGTATTTGTGCTCTATGATTTGCTCCATGATTTTTGGGGAGTGGACTTACCGATAAACGCGGCTGTTTGCTGACTACAAGGTCCGCACTAGTTGAACGTCACGCAATGTTTAAGTTTCCCAGACAGGGCACTCAATTATGCGAATCCGTGCCTTAAGTCGGCCACGAAAGTTCTTTGCTAACTACTGGAATTAAGTGTCCGGTTCAGTGATCTGACCCAACAATGCCAAAGATAATCTCGGGTCTCCCGGCTGAATTTCTCTAAGTCATCGCTGCCATTACTTCCTTTCTATTGCTTGATATGCTTCTGTACGAGGCACCCAGAATTGAAGTTTGCGAAGACAAAAGTGCCCATGACGTTCGCCTCACTTCTCGGGGAAATCAGAGTTCGTGTGGATACGAAGCCCTTTTGGCTAAATCGTACATTACGCTAGCACCTTTACGATACCATGCAATTGCAGCACCCAAAAGCTACAGTAGTCAACAACAGATGCGATTGTCTTCTACTGTTGTCTTGAGGCTGGGTTCTCTATATCGATCAATATGGCGGCAGTCGGCATGTCTAGCAATTTACCACCAAGGTCTTTGCCGCGTCTAGTCAAGTCAAGATCCCTTGCGTATCTAAGATCTAGCTTTACCCACCCCTTTATCAAACTTCAAGCTAGGGGTACTTGGCCATGTCATTCATCAGCCTTCAATCGCGATGATTTCGGTCTTTTGATAGCATCTGTGCTACTAAGCTACCTCAAGCAATCAATCATCTTATCCGGTCAGTACCGACTAGAAAGTTGGTGAGAGACAGTATCCACACACTATATGCTTTTCGCAGTCTGCACTTTGGTTTAGTCACTTGCCAAATATGAACTCTATCAAAACGTGCTGACACCATGGCCTGAGCTGTGCTTGCCAACAAACCCATTCTAGTTGGAAATCAAACAGATTAATCCAGGCGCACACGGCGACAAAAGTTCTCGTATACACAGAAGTTCTGTCCATCATGCTCCTGTAGTTTGATTTTCCTGCTGCCAGAGATTGCGATCCATGAAAAGGAAATTTGATCTCAACCCCGGCTATTCAATAGCCGTGATGCGAATGCGAAGTACACACGATCAAAGAGAAGAAAGAAATGCAGACATCAAGATGGTGCGTACTTGAGTATAATAAGAGTAAAAGACCGCCGAGCATTCTCACCACTTCCGTTCGTCTCATCATTCAAATCAATACCCAAGTGTCTGTATACCACTTTCGCATCATCTCGATCTCAGGCCTTAGTCCAAAATGAAGGTTGCTGCTGTCCTCGCCTTCGCTTTCCTGTAAGACCGCACTCGCCCTTCACCTATTACAACTCATTGACTGACAACATCTTTAGTGCCCCCAATGCTGTCTCGGCTTGGATGTGCAACTGCCGCAACAGAGAGCAACCCAACATCAAGGTTGCCCTCAAGTTCTGCGGACCTGGCTTGGGTCACACCCGCTGCTGGAACTCGAAGACCAACGTCCAAGCGGTGAGATATCTCAACATGATGCAAGCTTCGCGCAGGTACTGACGTAGTCATAGTGTATCCTGAACAACCCCATCACCCAAGCAGATTGTGACGCAAAGTACGGCGGCAAGGGCGAATGGGTCGCTGAATGTGAGCACTACACTGGTCCCTGCCCTCCCGGCATGACCCAGCAGTGATTCCTCTTCACTGCATCAAATACATGTTCCAAAGCAGCATCCAAATCACTTTATGACTGGTAGAACATGCACTTCAATACACAAACTGGATCTTCTTAATGGTCTCAATGCCCTATGGTCTTTGTAGAGTATTAAGTTCAACGTTTTTCACCGGTCGTGGACGTAGCTGTTGTCTGTGTTGACCTCGGTGGGAATCTTGAATCACCCTGCATGACCTCTCTAGCAGTCTTAATAGATGGATAAAGATACGCATTAAATGGCATCTTCAACTGGTATTTTACTTTGTGCAGACCAGCAAATGTGTCAAGAGTCAGCGACGGAAGATTTGCGGGGTTGCATATTGGGCGTACTACATCAGGAACTTACGCCTTGAAGGGGCCTCTCGACAGGTTGAAGATGACCCGGAAAATACGGCTAGAAGTCTCCTTTAAAGCTCTCTAGCACTGTCTTCCGTATCGATTGCAAGACCCAGTCTTCGGAGCGTCTTCTCCAGAACAAGAAGACCGATTGAAGCAATCCACACGTCCAAAAAAAAAGAAAAACGTTGGACAAAGGCTTTCTTCTGAGACCTCCTCGGTAATTAAGAACAGTTGAACGTATGGCAAAGATTCAACGGCTCACAACATGCTTGATCTGACCAGGGATGTGGCCGGCGAGGTGCTTAGGAGCGTTTGGTGCGGCAGTTACGTCAAATTTGGCTGTCCTTGCAACATGAGTGCTTGGGTAAAAGGACGATCTACTCAGTGGTTAAAAGAACGATGAAATTCAGGATCCCTCGTTCACTCAAGAAGTGAAGATAATCGGCAACACCAGACCTCTTTTATAGTTCGACAGTCAGGGGCTCAAGGTACTCTCCCTACGAAAAGATGCAAGTGCCCTCTTCCTCGTCAAAGTTCCAGGCATACGGAAGTGCCGTGGTCTTTAAGCAAATACTTCAAAACGAAGAGGTCGCCGTGTTCTAACTATGAGATATGATCGCATAGTTACTTTCTGGGTGAACTTCTAAAGGGGCGTTCTTCATTCCAATGCCGGAAGTTTTGCTCCTGAGCGATGAAGAATTTACGGCTCGATGTGGTGACTTATTCTCATGAAACTTAAAACACCTACCGCTGCTCGGTGTAGGGTCATCGCAAGCCACACAAGGTAAATGGGACGCTGTGGTCCCTGACGATACTATTGGGTTGAAGCCAGGCTTGCGATAGGGTCACGAGGACGCTTTCTTTCGTCTGTCATGATTCCGCGGAACCCCCCCTGTTTTGGTATCAGTCACTCTAGGTTCGTATCTAAAGAAGATGCTACCTGCTTGGTGGTTATCTCAAAACCAGAGAGTCCTACAAAATTGCGGCGTCGGCCGCCCTTAGGCATCAAGACCTGGACCCAAAACTCCGGGGAACTTTGTTGAGCATACCTATCAAGGTAATAAAATACCCTCAAAAAGCCACATATAAATGGCCTTCTCACCAGATTCAATTCTTTCGGATATCTTCCTCCACCATACAACAACGGGAAATATCACATTCCACCACACAAGGCTTCCGCATCTGTCGCATTCACATTCACAACCACACCACACCCCACTGGCCTCGTACCCCCAAAAAGATTTCCTAGAAATTATCAAGATGCGCGTCTCAATGACTTGCCTGGCGACCATCGCTTTACTTTTCGCCACCATCAGCGCTACCCCAGTGCCCGAGGAGGAGCGCCGCCCATGGAGAGGTGGAATCAACGTAAGTAGACAATACCCTTGCCAAACCCACAGAGTCTCAATGACAAACGACTAATTTGTTATGCTCTCTAGGACGTAAGAAAACTTTCCTAAATTTGCTAACGAATAAGCCGCCGACTGACTGACAAAACGCTTAGTCTGGATGCTTGGTCCCATGCCTCAGACGACTTTTCACGGATTACGCGGCGTGCATGGCTGAATGCACCGGCCCTTGAGATCCTTGCAAGGAGGCTGAGAAACGAAGAGATTTCTGGACTTCTTTACTCCGGTAGCCAGAGGTTATGATGCCTTAGCAGGAAGGCATCTGCACAATGAGCATAAACCACGACGGATGCTTCTCGGTCTGAAAGTGGCTGTAGCCTGTCAGATTCAGTCCATCGACAAGGATTCAACAATCGAAGGAAGGTCAGGTGGGATCGGCATTCACATACTCTACTATCAGTCTACCAATCTCAGTACAAAGTTTTCAAGTAACTTTGCCCTCGTGCTCATCGCGGACATATCGTGGAATCGATGCATATACCAAGTTTGCAAAGCTGTTTCTCTGAGTCTAGTTGATTGCAGCCTCAAAGAGAGACGTGTTTCAAGACATTACTTAGCCACATTATCCTGTATGATGATTCAAGAGTAATCAACACATATATCGGACCGCTGACTCTTGTATAACCTAGGAGCAGCCACTGACCTGTTACCAAATCCAGACTGGCTTCATGTGGCCTAGTTCTGCTAGCTACTTGGGCAGTGTTGGGGATATGATATCATCTACTTTTTGAATAATACCACAAATTACATCAACATGTCACCGTGACAAATATGCAGGTTTTGCGACTCTTCTTCAATTGCCCTCCGCTAAAGTATATGTCGAAACATGAACTCAAGACTCTTGAATTTCGGAGAGGCGGGCTGGAGTTTCAGAGAGGAAGGCATTAAGCCATTCTCCATCTGTCCCGCGATTGATTCTGTCGTGAAACCAGGACTCATTCACTTATCGTACTTACCTTGATGAAGTGATCAGACGATATTCCCCTACGAAGTCCCCAGCTGCGATTCACCGTCACGCCACCATCGCCACAACACCTCCTTTAACACAATCGCTCCCAAAATCGAATCTCCGGACCACACATCTCGAGCAGCAACTGAAGGAAGTCTTTTTCAAACCCTGCAAGACTCGTCAGAATCAAGTCAACACTGACTCACAGCTATGCCCTCACGGTTCACCGCAACGTCACTTCCAAGATGTGCACAATCCACATCATCAAATGCCGCGATTGCGACGTAATCGAATCGACGTGGCGTCAATACTGCCCCTCCACCCCACCGAACCGCCTCTGTCAACGGGGGCAAACAAGTCTTATCACCACGTACCTCCTCCGAGGCCACTGTGACCTCTGTCTGACGAAGACGGGGACGTATGGTACACTCGCCTCCGTCGAGACCACGTCAACAATGACACACGAAATCATGAATCAGAAGAGTAGGTCCGGAGGTTTAAATATTCTTCGCGACACAGGGTTGGTCACCAGACTTGGCATGGGATTGAAACGGATGGCATCTGAAGCCAGAAGATTCTACTCAGGTCTAGAACACGGTCTTTCGAGCAGGGCCAAGACTCGATGGCAGGGCGTGAAGCAGAGGATGAGCAGAGATCTAGAGCTTATCTCGCAAAATCGAACACGTGGCTTATGATTCTACATTATGTACTCCGCCGCCACTCAGGTTTCTGACGTGGCCTTGGGATTAATGCAATGCGGTGCCATGATGTTGGTAAAATCGTTACATTTCGTCCCTGGCCATCGTTTCCGACACGATGGGTTGAGTATAACCACTCGACGTCATGTTGCAAGGGAATGTAGATGATACAAAAGATGTATAATATACAAAGAATGTAGATGCGACTTGCACCCGGGTTCTTGTTGATGCTCCAGAATTCCAGGATTTCTCACGTCTGGTTCCGTCAAGGACTCCCTGTAAACTCCGCCATGGATAACTCAGCCCTCAAATTTGAGGGGTGGCAAGTCATTTGACAACGGTTCTGCAGGAATTCCAAACTTTTCTGGATATAATTACTGCGTACTAACGTGAGAGTTCTAGCTTCCACTGGAAGTAGGTGTCCAAGGTTTGAACAACATCAGACGAAGACAGGCAAAGTCTTCCGTGTCGCCGCGCCACCTAACATCGTTGGTTGATGTTGAAACAAACTCGGTGCCCCCCTTTGTAGACCCCTCTTTCCCCTCTGTTACGACAGGCATTAGTTGATATCACATACCAAGTCAAATTGAAGATTACGCACAAATTCTGTCCACGGAGTCAAAGATGGCTTCGTACATGCATGTGAACCGGTATGTCGTGCCATTTGGAAGGTATCACCGGCCCCGCCCGCACTGTAAGATGTGGGAAACTCCGTACCCCACCCGAATCTCCAACGAGCTCGAATCTTCGCGAATCTCGTCGAGAAGTCTGAAAGCAACGCTCGGATTCTTCGTACAACGCAACACGCAGGATGCGGTCCCACTACGATATTGAGAAAAGCAAGAAAAGACAAACTTAGAGAAATAATGCATCCCCAGGCAAGGGTGGGAAAACCCTCAGAATCCACCTGCATTGGGAAGTTGGGTATTTGTACCATGAAAGCTGATACTGGTAAATGAATTGAACAGAGAGCCGAATTGAGCTGTCACGGGCTGACGATTGGCTTTCGACCAAGGCAGGGAATGATCACCGCTGACTGCCAATTACACACTACTCCGTGGGTAGACATGTCGATCCTTAACGCGGGCACGCGGGCTTGCGTAAATTACCCATGCATTTTGTGGCCAAAATGATGCGGCCACTAATTATCCCACATGTCCAACTTGCGCGGCCTTAGTCTGTGATCTGCGCTGGCGCAAAAAGTTGTCGAACCGGAGCCAGCTCCGACTCAGATGTCACGGGGACTCGAATATTGGGCTCCAAGTCATCAGGACACAATTCACGGCGTGCGCAAGCCTTGCCATGAAAGATTTGGTAACTATCTGTCTGGTATCAATTGGTGGACGAGCTCATGCCAAGAATCGGTGCCTCACAGCGCTAGATTCCAGAAGATAATGTAGATGCAACACAGTGTCGCATTCATCCGAATGAGCAATATCAAAATAGCGGCGTAGAGCGATGCGGGAGACGTCCCTAGTCGCCGACGTCAGCCACCCCATTGCCTGTCATGGTCTCATAGACCCTTAAAAGCAATGGGCAAGGGATCGTTAGGTTTTAAAGCTTTTGCACGACTCAAGAAGCGTCTCCACTGACGGCCATGCTAAGGGTGCAGCAGAGTCAGGAACAGAGGGAGGGCTGGAATGATAAGAAGACTCAATCTCGTTGGGCGCCAACAGTCGCCGAATCATTGCCGCAACGAATATCCGCATTCCCACAGGACCAGAAGTCAGAGTAGTAGGAGGACTTTAGTGTACCAAATATCAAGACGACTAGCGTGAAGAACTCGATAATGCGGAGGAACTCTTCCAGGAGGATGATGAACCAAGTCCGACGGTTGAATTGGCGTGGGCTGGTTTAGATAATCCATGGAAAACAGCACGCAAAAGGCATTGCAACGACATGACATGCAGGTCCCTGCCTATTTGCCTGCCGCGAACCTCTGCGATCGTTCCGCTCAAGGCGTGCCACGGTGTTGTCTCCAAAGCTGTCCAGCATGTGTCTGTATGAATCCGCTCTTCTGGGACCAACGGAGAGCCCCCATTGCCGGAAGGATTTGATGATTCGTTGTCCGTTTCAGGACAACCCAAACCATTCAACATGATGATGTTGCCCTTGCCGGATCCCTGCATGAAAAGGCCCAAGTCGGACAGTCGAATCTGCCAATCTGGTCGGAAGTGTCCGTCATCCGCCACGCTGTCGGGCAACGCCCCAGTCCCCGCTCAACGACCAGGGGCCACAGCTCTGGACGGCGGGGTAAACCTTTGCGAATACGACTTTGTCAAGTTGATGAAGCAAGCTCTTCCGTCTAGCATACCTAGGCGGTAGGATAGCTAGCCAGCCGTAGGTCTCGTGGGTTCAAAAGTTGATCATTCTCTTCATTCCCGCGAAGTCAATTGCGCAATCAGACAATGTTTTTTTTTTCTCGGGTTATGCGAATCCGCGTGACAGACTGCATGGCCTGTGCAGGACTTCTGCTTTTGAGGGCGGCGCGATCCCTGAGAATCCGTCTTTTCGAAGGGATCGCCAGGCTAACGGGCCATCTTTGGTCCAACCATCGCGTCTGCGTGGCTGCGTGGCTGCGTGACTGCTGTGCTCCAAGCTACCACATCTGCAGTAGAAAAAGCATCAGCCTCAATTTGGCGGGGACCCGAGTCAAGGTTAATCGCTGTGTCCGGTAGCTTTTAGCTGGATCCTGACGGGAGGCCCAGAGGGCATTCCCGTCCAGGGTCTCATCTTAGGGCGGGACGCGGCCATGTTGCTCGAAGGCACCAGAAACTTTACACAGCAGGCACCCTGAGGTCTGTGGTCGCTAGTTCGCTAATACGCCGCCAAATTCCGTGGACTTGACTGTTCTCAGGATGTGGAGGACGGTGTCGTGCCTAATTGACACAGACCTCATCATGTGAACCTGACAAGGGTAGGGATTGACTCTTTTGCGTTGTCCGACATAACCGATCGTATGTTGTCGTGAGATAGAGGCGAACTCGACCATGATGCTCCGAAGCTTCGAGGAAGCCAAAGATCCGTCGTCCCGCGACTGAAGTAGAAGGGGGGGGGGGGTTTTTTTTCTGCCCTCGTGGTCGAGAGAATCCACGGGGCCATGGTGCGTTTTGGATACCCCCATTCCTAGTAGTGTCGATGACGTCTTGCGAACCGTTGTTCGGCTTGAGAGCGGCAGGGGCCTTGGCTGGACAGATAACCGGAGAGCCACGCGGGCGGCCCGGCCACGCCTGGCTGTCCTACCCTTGCTGACGTGAAGTGTCTGGGCAGTGAACCACCACATCCTCCTCAGATCGACACCTCAGCATTGGCACCATGAGCTGCCGTATTGCGACCGGAGCGAATAGTCCAGACCTCGATGCAGATACTGGACGTTGGGACGACCGGCACTCGGAGGCCGAGGCCAAACAATGGCAGTTGTTGACATCCGAGGAGCGAAGAGAAAACACCGAGAGGTGAACGGTTTAGCGCAGACGAACCGGCCCGCCTAGTTGGTGTTGGTCGATGGAGAAAACTCCCGGCAGCTGAGGGGGGCAATGTTGGATGGATGAAGCAAAGGAAGCGCAAGGCTGGCATGCAGGAAGATGACGGAAGTATGTGAGTGAAAAAGAGAGAAGAGGATAGAGGGAAAGCGAGGCAAGGAAGGGCCAGGTACAGAAATACTTTGGGTCCATGAGGTGGGATGAAGGGAAGAACGAGAGCAGGAGCAACTGAGCCGGGCAATTGTACCTGCTACATCCCACATCACCAACAAGAGTGCTAGACCCTTTTCTTCGTCTCTTCTTTTTCCCCTTTTCACTTTAGACCGTGAGACCTTCCCTGGATGAACACAACAATTCTGCTCCGACTCCAATCGACGGGGTTCCGAGGTCAACAGGAACGGCCTAGAACCCAGGCACTTTCATCTTGTACCTTGCTGTGTACCTTACACCCGTACAGGTATTCGTCAGCAATGGAAGGTACCTACCGCTCACTTCCCGCAGTCAAGTGAGAATGGAAAGAGTGAGTGGAGGGCCACCAATCGTGGCTTCCAAGGGGGAACTCCATCTGGCTCCTCCCACAACTGGCACAAGACCACTAAAGTGTGAAGGTAAGTGCACACTACACTCCAGTCTCCCAGCCTCCGTTCTAGAAAAAAAGAGGACGAGCGGGTCCCGTTCGGTAGTACCACGCAGTGCTCCATGCGGCCCCGTAAGCGCTGCCTTGCCGCTCGGGCCTATCACAGGGGTAGACGGAGCTTTTGCTCCGGCAAAGCCCAGCTCGTTCTATGCCGTGAGTTGGAGATGCCCCCATTCGACTTTTTGCCCGCGCGCGACCTCCCCTTCCTTGGAGTATTCCCACCCGTTCCCCCATTGAAGGGGCCTTGGGCCCCAGAGTTGTGGCTTTGCACCCTCCAATGTACCTTACCTGACCCGGACATGGGCCTGACCTGGGGATGCAGCTGTGAGAAGGAAGGAAAAAATAAAAGGTTTACCTATGGCAAGCAATGTGTACAGAGTACGGAGTACAGAGTACCTGTATCAAGAGGGGGGGAATACCGTGGAAAAAAGAACGGGATATGGAAACGCACCAAAATATATGCCCAACCAGACAAATCAATTTTGTCCAGTATGACTAGAACTGTGCTTCACTGTCATCGCCTTATCCGCTCCATTCCGCCGCCGCCAACATTGCCCTGCCCTTCTCATCTCAACCTTTCTTCCCCTTCCACTTTTCCCTTCACAAGTTCACTCGCCCCTCGTCCGTTGCTTTCTTCCCGCCCTTCCACCCCCAGGTACAACATACATCCTACACCACCTAAACTCTTCTCCCCGTTGAGTCCGTCGCGTACACTATCCGTACTGGCTCGCCTCTCCCGCCCCGGTTCAAAGACCCTGTCCGCACTGACCAACCAGAAGAGAAGCCTTCGATATCCTCCGTCCGCGACGTCCGTCGTCGTCGAAAACGCTCCGGCCCAGCAAGGGGTCCTGGTGGAACCCATCGTGTGGCAATTCCTTCAAAACTTTGCTCTCCATTGGATGACCCGAACCAAGGTCGCGGGGCAGCCACAGCTGTTGTTTATATCAGCCACACCAAGGCCACCGGTTTGGCACGCTCTCCAACTGCCTCCGTGGTCACCTCGCCTATTATTCTCTCTGTCAGTCATTTCAATCCGGGACAATACTCTCATGTTGCCCTTTTTCAAAAACACGCCCTCCGAATCACTCGTCACACGCTGTCCGAGAGGCTCCACGTCCGTTTCACTCGGCTTTCATGTGTGTTGAGCACAAATCTGTTTGCCCAGTCTGTCGGAGACTCTTCTTAGTCTATGTCGCCTTTTGTCAAGCATACCATCCTCCTTTGTTGGAGTGTCCATTGGGTGTTGTAGTACACCCAATGCAGATGCTCGACGGGCGATGTCCGAGTCCTGTTTGTCCAAATAGCCGCGTGGGGGGCTGCTTGGTCATTTAGGAAGAAACTTAGGAAAGGCAAAAGAAAAAAGAGAAAGCAAGAGCCGACTGTAAGTGCCCTTGGCTAATACACAGTAAATTTTGGTAAATTCAATTGACTAACGGATTTTACAGCTTCTGGCCGTTATTATCAACTTCCACCACCTGGTCGATGCCTTCGTACTGCGGAATTTCCAAATTGTACTTTTCAGCAATGCCCGGCGATACGAATCTGCTCCCAAGGTCAGCCAACAAATTTCTCAAGCCTGGTGCTATGGTGGATATTGGGCATACCTTCCGCCGATGAAGTGCCGTCCTTTGAAATGCTTCACCAGTGGCTTTGGTGCTGTCAGGCTGACAAGGACCTCAGGTTGGAACGAACTCCCGGGGCCGGACTCGGGCGGGCCATTTTCGATATCCCACGATGATGGGGCGTCAACCGAAGTGACCGGCAGCTTTGTTTCCTCGAGCGCCTTGATCACCGCGGGGAAAGGCTCCCGGACCTCTCCAGAAAAGCTGAACCCTTGCCTCAAAATATCAGGCGCGTGAACGGACTATGGTCTAGACAGGGGGAAAAGAACGAACCGAAGATAGCGTCAACGATATGATCAGTAGTTTTCGCCGCCGCGAGGAAATCGTCGACGAACGCAACGTCCAAGTCCACCAACTGCTGCGCCAACCGCTAAGGAATTTTCAGTCAGCAAAGCTACGACCGGTCAACGGCAAGCCCCATGGAGAACGAAGGTCGGGAGGGGTCGATGTTTTATGGCAGCACCGTATACACGCAAAGATGCTGCCAGTTTCTTTACTCCTTCTCTCGAGAGAAGAATCATAGAGTTGTGCAATTGCATAGCGTGGCGTGGAAGGAGAACAAAAGCATTCTGGGCTCGGATGGCCAAGAGCTCAAGAGGTGTCGCCGATAGATGGTATGTAATTGCCAGAACATCCCCATGTACTATGAGCCGAACGAACCAATCGAGATAGACAAAAGCGAATGGCATCTTCACTCACCTGATACAATTCATTCTTGCTCCGCTTGGGATAGTAGATAGTGGGCTTGTAGCCATAGTGACAAAGGTGTCGGGCAGCCACTAGGCCATCGCCACCTGTACAGAGGTCCTGGTCAGATGCTTGGTGATTGAGACGGGGGAATCTTTGGAAGGGTGCTCACCGTTGTTACCGGGGCCGCATGCAACAAGAATGTTCAGACCTCGACTAGGAGGGTGAACGCGATAGACTGCACCAAGGTGTCAATCGAAAGCTTGAGCAAGCATTGGCCGTTGCAGGAACCCACTCGCTTGTGACACGGATAGTCCGGCAAGCTCCATGAGCTGGTCGATTGAGAAGGCACCGGTGCTCATGAGGTCCTTGTCCAAGGCCGCGGCCGCCTTTGCGCCGATAGTCTATTGGTGTGTTGCTGTCAGCGAAGCCTCTCTGATGCTACTTCTAACCACTAACTCTGAGGGACATGTTGTCGGCGTTTCCAAGATACTTCCGCTTGAAACTTTGTGACGTTGACGTGTGAGGCTTCAGGATAGTTTCCGACGACTCCAGAGAGTTGACGTGAGGTTGGGGTGACGGTTCGAGATGTTCTGGGGAAGTAGGAAGGTGGATGAAGATGGAAGGGACGTGCGACGGGCTGACATCACTCCGCATCGGAGTTTAGCACACCGGTCAGTAACGAACCACACAACCGGACCGCAGGAACCACCGCCGGTTCGGCAGTCACCGACAGACCCACACAGTTCACACAGTGCCCTTGCAGTACGAATCGAATCTCCCACACGCTGTCACGCTGTGCATCGGGTTCAAGTTTGCCACCGAGAATAGGCATGGAAATCAGATCTGTGTAAATTTTCGTGCTTCACTGATTTGTACAATAGTCAAATGCCACCGGACTTGATACCCTAGCATACCCTTCACAAGGCCCATCATTCGATCAGAATCCTCCCCCAATTGCCTAGAAGCCTAGAATGGAAGCTGTTCGACAGCGTAATGGTGTCCCTTGAAATCCTTAAAGCCGACGTCTCTCACAGGATACCCCCCAATATCGAGAGCTGCCTCAACCCACCCATTGTTGGTCTCCCCTCCCCACGTAGCCTCAGAAAAAGCCCGCATCATATCGGTGCCATTCAGCAGCGAGCTCGAAGTCCACAGCTTCCCGTCATGTGCCCAACGAGTCTCAACCCAATCGACGACCGGAATACTCTTCTTCATGGCAGAGACAATCATGCGGGGGCAAGTCGCCGTCTTACCAGCCAGAAGGCCAGCCTCGAGAAGCGGGAACATACCACCACAGATGGTCAAGAAGGCGCTGCACTGCTCGTAAACCTTGCGGATGAAGGCGAGCTCGGCTTCGCTGGTCTTATACTTTAGGTCATGAGCTCCCATGAGTGCGATATCCAAGGGTGGACAAGACTCAAAGGAGTCCTGGGTGGTAGGTGTCAGTGTTAGAGAATCTCTCTACTGGGACGGTGGTGCCATGTGCTGCTTACGGTTGGCTGAATCTGAGCTCTGCTCTTCATCTGGGCCGGTTTGCCGTCCTCGGTGATCCAATGTAGGTCAAACTCGATATCGTCCTCCCACATCTCCTGCGGTAGGTTCAGCATTTGACGGGAAGTCTTATCGGTCCAGGCAAAGAATTCAAAAGGTGCAACGTCGAGCATTTCGGTGACGCTGTAAATGTCTCAGCTTACTTGTGGCAGGGAATTCGAGGAATTATGGTTTGGTAATTACCCTTTGGTCAATATGACACCGGCATGAATCTTGCGGTTGGGCTTGCTGAGATTGAACTCCATGGTTGTGGGCTGAAAAGTAGCGTAGAGCGGGAAGAATGGCGATTTCTCAAAGTTGAGTATGTGTGAGTGTAAGTGATAGTGACCTAAATGCTTGTGGTCTCTTCGAATGGTAAGGCCATTGGAGTGGCGTGAAGTAGAATTCTTATAACCACTTACACGGACAGAAGATGCCATAGCGCAAGACCGAAGGGCTCAATGCGTCCGTGCGGCCGGCCCGTACCGGAGTAGTTGCACGGCTGTTAGATCCGAGTGGGTCCGGAACTTAGGTCGACTTACGACCGAACTCAGTCAAGAAACACGGACCAACCTTGGCTTAACATTGCATGGAGATGGCTGGCTGGAGATTTGGGCTGCGTACCTTCCGAACCCTCGAAGGATTAAAGCCATGAGTTACCGGGGTAATTGTTAACAATCAATTCCTCCCGGGGCGGAATTGGACTCTGAGCGACGGAGACGTCAATGTATCGCAGGTGGTGCACATGGGTTAGCAGTTCAACGGGACCGTTATTGATACGTGGGAGAAATGAAATCCATCTTCATTTGCTTGAGTTGATGACTATATGTATGTTGTTCGCTAGGAAGCTATGCGTGAGAAAACTATTACCGCAGGTGCAGGTTCTTTCAACTCTGACTTAAAACTCTCAAATGACTCCCTCGAACCGCTTGCTACCAATGCCCGCTCTTTGTCTTCCTTTGTCCTCTCAAGCCTTCTGTTGTATTCATCTTGCGGTTTCTCCGTAATAGTGATGTAAACGATGATCGTCAATAGGAGAAGACCCACGACGACGGCGACAGTTACAGTGCCGGTGCTGTTAGCTGATGAACCTGAGCTCGCTGGCTTGATGCCATTTGTGGCTGATGTAGATGACTGGGAACGGTTAGTCTCGAATGGATGCCACATTGGCTTGAAATTGAGGGCAATCCCCACATTTGAAGTTGCTGTAGGGTGCACGGAAGGGGTGGTTGTGGTCTCGGGACATGACAAAGGATGAGCTGGCAGAGTGCCGTATGAAGACGGACTTTCGTGCACGCCTGATATGATGACCCTTTTGAATGCCTGAGTTTGTGAGAGTCAAGGAGTTCTGTGGCAATGAGTGTGACAATGGGATCTTCAGGGTATGATGTCTTCAGAAATAAGCGATGAGGTAACATCTCCGGATGCTAGAATGTGTGGCTTCGGTTGATGGTATTTAAGAGAAATCCCATCACCATTTGATACCTCTTCGTGCGGCTCTGTCAGCCATTTCACGTGGCAAGCCAAGCCATAAATTCGTCGAACGCCGCAAGAGTTGTGCTTGTAGTCATCCATCTTAAATGGTTGAGGTGAGAGGCTCAAAGTACCATAGTCATCGTCGCCACGGTCGAAGAGTGCGCTCTCATGGGCGTCAAGTCACCGCATCCATCGAATCGAGCCTCAAAGAAATTATTGAATTCGCTTGCAAGCGCCACATGGGAGTTTGAAGCCGCCCACTTCACTTCATGGCTCGTGTCAGTTGACACTTTGGGCCCTTCAGCTTGGCACGTAAGTAGTAGTCAGAAGACAACGCCACTGCTGTGATAAAACCTGTGAATCATCTTGCTGGGCTAATGAGAGTGAGACCAGCTGGCATTGACTGTATGCTCGCGTCAATAAATAGGCGAATCATTTCTTTCCCACAAAATTTATGGCCACTCGTGGATTGTCGCTGAAGGGAGGCTGCTTACATCATGTTAGTTGACTGCATACCTACTTGGTGCACGTCTCTCGGAATGAGCCGGATTTGGGCTCGCCGAAGAAGCTTGGCTGATCTTCCAAACCGGGCACCTCATATGATACTCGCGGTTGAGGCTAGTCATACATGCCACTGCAAGGCCGTGCTCGCCTATTCACGTTCAGCGGCAGTTAAAGTCACCTTCGTTCAACATCACACAAGTTTTACCAAGGGCCTCTCTCTTTAAAGAACTCACAGCCGTCAGAATGGATTTATACATGAAGTCACTGGTGTTTGGTAGCCCCATCCTATCAGGGGCTAAAGAGCGATTCCGAAGATGCTCAAAAAGCATTTGGAAGACAGACGAGTAATAGATTATTGGTGGTGTAGGTTACCACAAAATGAGCTCATAAACTGCACGCTCATGGTGGTAGGGTACGCACAAGCATGGCAGCCTTTCAGCTACACAAACGACTTCACTCTCCCAAACCAGTCCATAGAGTCCATCAGGCCCTGTAACGCTTCTGAAAGCCATGGAAAAGACCTGCTACGAGGCTAAAAGAGATGTCTGATATCAGACAGCGTATGTGTATGTTGAAAGATGAGAAAGTGGGCGAGGCTCACGATTCCTCCGATGGGTGTATTTAAGGTAGGTAAAAGGGACATTTGTAAGGCTCCTGTCGTCTTCTTGATACTTTCAACTTACTAGGTGCTGCTCAATACTCCAGCACATTATCCCAGAAGATGAGCCTCAAGGTATATTCAGTGATCCTCTATGTGTTCATCATTAGTCACGTTGAAGATGTTTTGCAAGATATCAGGGGCTGGGAGTTACTCTCTACCTAATATTTGAGATTGCGAAAGATTGAAAAGGAGATGTACCAATACGGTAGAAGTGAAGAATAAGCCTTGCTGTCGTTGCGATGAACATCGTCTTACCATACGCCTAGTAAATGATTTTCCAGTGGCTTCAGGTTGTTGTCCACAGACGCCTTGGCCCTCAAGGTGTATGTAACACGCGGCGCAATGTGTGGAATACACCGTGCGTACTCATGCGAGCCTTCCCTTATATCCCCCCTCAATTCTGTTCCTGTCACCAACGGCAGCAGGCGCCTCACAGGCCTGTGAGGTCAGGTCAAACTGCCGTTTGGCGGGATGGTTACGGGCGAGCCTGTTCAACTAGCTTAGCCTAAGCCAGGATTTCAGGTTCGAGTCCCGGCATGTGCACCAGAGATGTAGCCCCCAGTTCAGCACCGGGGGGGGTGAACTCTTTTGATAGTGTCTACCTTGAATTTTTGGATCCTTCTAATGACTGCCGATGTAAGTCGTGGCTGACATTAGAAGGCTCTACTAGTGAAAATAGATAGTGAAGCATGTATATATCTGGATGTAGAAAGTTCAGAAGTAGCTATATGCGGGTGACATTTTATGCTCCTTCCATGGCCACCTACCCGTATAGAAATCGCGCTTTACCTTGATTATGATGGCCCATCGACGTGGTATGGGTTTTCAATCAATAGCCATACTGCATGCAGGCTATTCAATCTATCTCAAAGCCTTAGCGTCTTGTTTCCGGGACTCAAAGTGCTTTAATCACCACTCTTTCGGCTACATCTAAGTGCCAAGAGTTGTAGAGAGTGCCTTCACACCGAACCTCACCGAGCCAGGTATATGTGGGCCGTGCACCATTCCCTAATCGGTACGTACCCGCCTGCTCCTGAGTTAGCGGGGCTGTAAACAATCGATGTCCGTCTTTGCTGTCAACCATCCCCTCCAAGCTAAACCTCCAAAAACAAGCCCAATTCGACCATCGACACCACAACCAACAACGCCCCGTCGCCACACGATCTCTCTCTCCCAACCCTCGCATTTGTCGAAGCGAGGAAGCCAAACATCCCTGGCACCACCTCAAAACACCCCCATCACCAGAAAAGTGCAGCGCACCGCAATCAAACCTACCGACGAAAACGGGGGGTAAACAAAGCCACACCCCACCGAGAAAACCACAACCGCAACCACAACACAATGTCCCAAAACGCAGCAACGTACGCAGACTGCGTAGCCTCCCTCCGCACCTCCCTAACCTTCCTCCAAAACTCCGTATCCACCCTCGACACAGGCGTTTCTGACCTTCCCCGCCTCGCCTCCGTCCTCCGTCCCACGCGGCACTTCGAACTCATCCCCCAACCCACCCTCGCCGCCGCCGAGGCCTCGCTGCGCGACGAAATCGGCCCGCAAATCGCGAAACTCCTCGATCGCGCCGACGCGCAAATCGCGCGCCGCGAACGGCGCATCGAGACTCTGCAGGCTAGGTGCGAGCTCTTGCAGGGCCGGTTGGCTGCGCCGTCTGAGGAGGATGGGTATGGGGGCAAGAAAACAAAGGGACGAGGAGGGGGGCTTGGTGCTAGCGGAAGTGGTGGGAAGAAGGGGTTGAATGGGGAGAGTGCTTTGCGGGCGAGGGCTGTGAGGCAGAGGAGGGAAGGGTTGGAGTATAGTGTTGAGAGGCTTGAGCTGGAGGTCTTGACGAAGGAAAGGGAGTTGAGGAAGAGGCTGGATAAGGCTTGAGAGAAGGAGAGAGAGAGAGAGAGAGGGAGGGAGGCGCATTTTGAGTGTTGAGGCTGCAAGATGACGCCCTGGACTGGTGGCCAAGACATGTCCCTTCGCTGCGAGTGTCTCCATCGTTTGCCAGCTAAAGTGGCTGAGTGAAGGGCGGAAGGAGAGTGTTATGATACCCTACGACAGATAACGAAGAAGTCTTTTAATTGATGCACAATCTCCAGATTGTCAATTATGACTTACGAAGCGACTTCACACCAATAACTTGGAAAAGCCCACGTCTCCGCTACCTCCGTCTCATGACCAGCTTGGATAAGCTGTTCACTTGTTGGGCTCATAAACCCCACACAAAGATGACACAATGTCACGGTCGAGAATATGAAGACGGAATATGAATATATGCAAATGCCATTTGTAAAGCAGCAAGGGAACCCCAACATGCATGGGTATCCCACCTGCGAGCTACCATAGCTATCCGAATGACCGACCCGTTGCTCGTGAAACCCGCCCCAGAAGACACAAAAAGAAAACACACAATCCCTCTACTCGAGCGACAATGGCAACATACACTAGCAGTAATAGGGAGAAAGCCTGCACGCAGTGGTGGGCGGATAGAAGTAGAAACAACAGGTCGAAGAAGAAAAAAAGCGAAGCCGTTTAGGCGGATATACGTGTGCCGCCTGTGGCTCAAAAGAGGCGGCAATGGTTTTATCCCGGACAAGAGACCTTAATGTACTCCAACAAGCATTTGAGCGCGAAACCGTTCCATGTCCCATATGGTCATTTTTTGCTCCCATCTCCAACGGCGAAATGAAAATCATGAGCTCATTATAACAGGATCAGGTAGTTGCTCGGCGCAATACCCGTCTCGCCCGTCTCCTTGCGTGCCTGCCACCACCTTCCACTCACGTCACTGACCTCCAGAATCTCGTGCTTTGAGAAGGAGATCTCGTTCGCGTCGTCGGGGTTGGCCTCGTAACTATAGATGGCCTTCGCGCGGTAGGGGTATTCGGTGGGGGGCACCACCTCTTGGTCAAGACCAGGAGGCTTCGCTGCAGGTGGCGCCGCGTTGAATGTCGGGGCCACTCCGGAGTTGCGGGTTTGTGTAGTGGGAATGCCCTGAACGGGGGATGGGTTCTCGAAGCCATTGAGCTGCGCCGAAGTGTACATCTGGGGAGGCTGGACCGACGTTGAGGTTTCGGGCCGACCACCGCCGTACATCATCTGTCGGTTTCCAGACTCCTTCTGCAGCGCGAAGGAATCGAGGTAAGCGCGCGGCTTCGCTGACGGGGCGGAGCCGAAGTAGAAGATCCAGACAATCTACAGGGACAAGGTCAGCATTCGATCCTCACCTCCGTAGCGGAGAACTTACGGTAACCATGGCCATGAGAATGAAGCCAGCGCCAGCAGCCTGGCGAGCACCGTTGGAGGAGTAGATGAGGGAGTGGATAGTCAGTGAGTTCAGGGACAGAGCGGCACCCAGGTAGCCCGTAAGGGCGACATGATAAGTTTGCGCAGTGTCTGAAGCCACAACGACGAAGACTCCTGCGATAAGGAAGAACATGTAGACGACGGTCCACCATGCGAAGGGTGGGAATGAGCCGGAGTTATTTGTGACTTGTGTTGTCGCGATGATGGAGCTAATAAAAGCAATTATCCATGCTAGCTAAGGAGACTGTTAGTACAGACATAAACAGAAGGCCGATCTATCGAGAAGAGCCAGGTATTCTCGAGGCGTTTTTGGATATCGACGTACCATGGAAATGGAGACTGTAGCCAGGGCGAAGGGATCACCAATGATGTTCCCCAAATTAATGCCCTTCCTCCCGTACTGAACCCTCGATTGTTCCATTTTGCGCAATGATGGTGAATGAAGAGAGCCGTAGGATGGCATAGAGAATGATGTGCGAGTTCGATGGACGAAGAGTCAATTGCCTCGGAGCAAAGTTCGAGAGAAAGCCTCGAAAAATGTCACGGTTGCGAATGTGAGTCGAGCGACTTGAAGACGTCGACAAGCGAGTAATCGAAGCGAAGTCTTCGGCAAAATGGGCGAAGCGGTGCCAATCCAACGGTGGATACGTAATTCGAATGCCGCGAGGGGGTTGTCGTGGCTGGAATGCAAGATCTCGGAAGACTAGGGTGGAAAGGAGTGACTGGTGGTTGGGCTGTCGGCCAAAATAGAAAAAGGGCGCTGGGAGAGATTGTTGTGACGGGTGCGCTGCGTGCTGTTCAGTGCGCGACGTAGCGTGTGCGCTGTACTGAGCTGGGATGAGCTGAGCGTTATTCGACGTGGCTTCAGGTAGGCAGCGAAGGAAGGCTCGAATCAAGGCTCGAATGAACGATGCGGCGGTCGATAATTGAGATGGCGAAAGCGAGTCGATCGTTTCAGAGGGTTGTCCAGCAAGGCCGCCTCTTTTCTAGAGAAGAAAAAGAGAATGGTAGTCGGGATCCGTGAGATGCAAGATGGGAGCGATGAAGCGACGAAGCGAATCGAAGACGGAGATGAATTGCTGTCGATTGGGGGAAGAAAGGGAGAACCGAAAGTCCAGAGTCGAAGGAGCGAGGAGGAATCGGAAGAAAAGGATGTATAGGATTAGAGAATACAAGAGTGGAAGACGAAATCGATGTCGAGTCGAAAGTCGAAGGAGAGACTGGAGGTGGGCTGCGTCGGGAGACGGACAGCAGTTGTAGGAACAGCAGGCTTGAGCCAAGGCTGGCGGTAGAGGAGAGAAGGGGTAGGCGTTGTTGGCGGTTGACCGCGTGAAATGAAGGGCAACGACTAGCAAGATCCCGAAAGAGGAAGTAGGCGGCGTGGATAGCGAGGCAGAAAAATGCCGCCGGACCAAGCAGACCAAGACCAGCCAGACCCAACTCACAGTGGTGCCGTGAGAAGAGAAGGAGGCGCGAGTCTTGTGGCGTCGATTTCGGTGCTTGTTTGGCGTCTTTCCTTAGCACTGGGTTCTCGGTCGCAACGGGTGAAGGTGGTGGTGTGCCTGTTGTTGATACGGATACAGAGAGAATCTGTACACCTCTCTCTCTGTGTTTCTCAGGCTTGTAAAGGCTTGAGTTGAGAGAGAAGGGCTAGACTGAGCTGACTTGCTCGTGGCACCCCCGGATCGCGTGTTGATGTGCAAATCCGCGCCCCTATTTTCTTCTGCGGTGCCTGTCGGGTGCCGTTGCGCCCCGGCGTAAGATGTGGGCTCGTTAGGTACTCGTTTGGTTTGGCGCTGCGGCTCGTGTCGTGTGCGCTTCTGCTACTACGGCGGCGGCGGCGATTGTATTTGTTGTTGACTCTTCGGCCGACCCTCTTTCACACTGCTGATGGCTGTCCAATTCCTTTGACTGGGCGAATGGCCAATTCCCGGTTCCTTGACTCTCTGGCTCACTCAGGTGGTCGACAGCGGGCAGCAACGGGGGGAACCGTTTTTTTTTGTCGCAGAAAAGGGTTGAAAGGGATGAGAGGAATGGACGGTGGGGTGGGAAGAATGGAAATAAAAGAGGACACAGGCACACAGGGCAGGCTGCGGCGTAAGAGTGGAAGACTGGGCACTCTGACAGACAACCAGGAACCTGACTGAAGCAAGCGCAGATAAGATGCAAGGGTTGTAGCTGCAGGTTCTCAGGCTGTGCTGGCTGTGTCTGCGACTTCCTGGTCTACCACCTTTGAGTGGAAGTATCCGTATCCGCAAAGAGGGCAACAGGCAGGAGGACTTGACGAGGGAGGAGGGAGGGTACTGGACGGTGGGCCTACGTGGTAGAGTCAATGATACGCAAAACGTGGTCGTGGACCAGCCTCAGGGACCCAGTGGCAGGTGGAGAGGAAGGAGGAGGACCCAGACCCGGAACTTAGGCACACTGCGCGGGCAGGCGGTAGGTGAGGGTGGACAGTAAGCGAGAGGAGGGGGACGTACCCATGTACCTACGGATACTTCTTGCTGCGAGAGGGAAGGAGAGAGAGGAGACGTGGAAGGAGTCAAGAACAGGAAGTCACGGCATGCAGGTCTACTACTAAGCGATTCGTCGCTGCACTGCTGAGATCCAATGCAAAGGGGGCATGCGGGGGGCAATGGAAGTAGATTATAGCCCCTCATCAAGTAATTGATGGCCAGTGCAGCCAATATGCACCTGCTCGAGAACTGTCCGTTGCCAATGAAATCAACCGGGCAGCGCTGTATTGCAGGCGACATGATGTAGGCGCAGACAGATTCGCACACAAAAGTCAGGTGTTAGGTACATCCTGGAAGGGGAATCTGCGCCAACCGAACTGAACAAATGGTACTGCGGAGTATTCGTATGTTAATCCCAAGAGAAGACCTGGTGGGAAGGAAGGCAGTCCTGGATGACTGCTTCCCGCTGTCTGTTGCACCGCACTGTGTCGAGACTCTCTATTGAAACTGTGCGTACGACTGGACGCGTCCCTTCCATTCGGTACGGGGCGAGGTAAGATACCGCAGGTACGTAGTCGCGCACCTATCTACCTTAGGTAGGTAGGTCCATTACCTGTGCTTTCCCAGGTTCAACAGAAGGAACGAGTCCAGCCCTTCTTGACGGCCTGGCCCATTCGATCATCGTGGAGAGTACATATCCCAAAAGAGCCGTCTGATAGACTGGTACCTGCCCACCGTGCTCATCTTGGGGGGATCTCCCGCCAACTCCCCGGTTTCCTCTATCAAATCCCCAGAAACCGTTGGTCCCTGCTTGTCCATCATTAGGTCGGCTCTGCTGTCTGTCGTCCGTGTCTGTCTCTGCCTCGCCCCCCCTTGTCTGGAAGTCGTGGCTAGCGGGTTTGAGATTTTTTTGACTTTCCAAGTGGCCTTTCGGGGTTCCTGCAAGCCATCCCACCAACAGCATTGGACGAGCTAGTGGATTACGGAACAGCATTGGCCATGAACACTGCTTACCCCTGACGCATGCCCCACTCTATCCGGGTGCGAGTTACGTACCTCAACTCAGCGGTTCCCTCCAATTTGGTCCAGCTCAGCCCTGACACTGCTTGCCTTACCTGAGCCTATCTATATCTATTCGCAGACAAGAGGAGCGAAGATCTCGCCCAGTCTTGCGCACTTGCTCCGGATATATCAACCAAAAAATCACTTTTGGTGGTAATGCCTATCGATTGTGGATAATGCCACTGTTGTCTCGACATCTTCCATCGTCACGACGGTGTCAATCGTCTGTCGTCTCTGACGCAGGGGCACCGCACCATGGCATCACTACCCGCCAGTTTTTCGCCGTTTCATTACGACCACTGACCCAGTGTGGTGGTGTATCCATATCGCAAGCGCGGACAGAGATCAGCATGCACTCACTCGACATGGTAGGTAGGATGAGTTACTTGAGTAGAGAGTAATGCCACCGATGGCCAATACTAGAGAGCCGAGTCTCCCGATCTCAGACACTTCGATACCCAGCTCTTGGACCCTCACATGTTTTTCGCTTGTCTTCTCCGGGATAGATGCTATCATGCCACCGACCGATGGTCCGGCTCTCCTCCGAGGCACACGCACAGCAGCGCGCTACGGCAACGAACTTCACAGCACGGCTCCTGACAGCTGTCCGGATGGAACCTGATGATACCGTGCCGCGGTCAGAGCCGCCGTGATCGACTGGGTCAGACTAGACTGTATGCCTTTGACCCGTTTGACATGCAGGAACACGGGTGCCTGTCACCTCGTACTCGCCCGCGCTTGACTCTCGAATTCTTGAACCCGACAGCTGCCAAACATCTGCATCTCTGTATGGAGTTTGTGGAGCGCTGGAAGGCGCCTATCCAATTAAGCTGTCGTCCAAATCTTGTTCGACAGCGAACCATTCGTACGAAAGACATCCGTTGGCGTCTTTCAAGTTCTGAAACCACAGAAACCAAACAGAAGCTACCGCCACAAAGCTGTCTCACAAACGCCTAGCATCGCGACCGAACCTCGATATGTCTAGATCTCGGAACGCGGCTTCGTCTAGTGACAACAGTCTTCTTCGTCGCCTCGTGAGCACGCCTTCTCCACTCCGACTCTACTATGACAGATCTCTCCCGGAAGACGCATTAGAATTTTCGAGATAGTCTCACGATCTGGCTTCTGGTCACAGGCTTGTGGCACTATGGAGAAAAGGCGCAAGCTTTCGGTCTAGGATAGCCGTTGCTGCTACGCAAATCGCTCAGCCTGTCGCATGTCACTGACATCTTCTTGACTCGCGCTCTCTCCTTTCGTCCCAACATCCCTCTTTTATCATAATGCGTTTGCGTTTCTGGGGGAACTCCGAAGATCCTGATGATCAACTACCGTTCAAACGGCCGGAACGATTTTTGGCTGAGCAACAGTAGCCTGTCGAACAGAGCTCATGTACATCCAACCTTTCACCTGACCTTTAGAACCCGTCCAACTAGAAATAACGAGGCCTAGCATCGGCCTTGAGTCGAGTAGATATTGCTCACGATTGCGAATTTGAAATACCGCCATTCAACGATTCACATACCGTTGGGGTGGTCGACAGGTCCTTTTGTGACTATTCACTCAGGCACAGCAACTATCTTGGTTCCCATCGCAACCCATCTTCTGCCATGGGCGCATTCGATGCTTCAAACGGTTCATACAAGATCTGTACATGCCATCGTCTGCGAGAGGCCTAGCCTTCTGCGTGTGTCCAATATGCGAAATATCAGACGCGGAGGGAAACGGACGGGCTTGCTCTCAAGGCCGGAGAGACTTTAGATGAGTCGGCGGACCTCTTGTTGAACCGGCAAGATGTGGTACGTGCAGAAAATCTCTTTTCCTCCATCTCTGATCACCAGTCGTTCATTGACGCGGGCCCATGGTGGGCACCGTTCGAGCTTTGCTGGTGTTCATGCACCCGAAGATCCCGAGACTGTTCTTGATTCAAATCACCTAGGATCCGCCCTATTTCCAAACTGGGATTCGCCATTTCCCCCATTTCCGTGTTGGCACTACGCCAAGTCTGGAACGAAATAATATCTCGACGTCAACCATGCGAGCGGGCGGCGTGAAGAGTGTTCGATCAAAGACTAAGACGATACGCATGATTCTCTCCTCTGCTTGATAGAGTGCCAAAGACGGGATCGACGGTTTCGAACTTTGCAACGTTTTAATCATTGACAGAGCTTGCGGCAGCAAATCATCTATTGCAATCCCACCGGTTCCCAAACCACCTGTCACACACTGTGCGTCTTAACAATTTCTACCACAGCCCCCTCCTCCAGCCAGCATCCCTGAGAACAACCCCTGCGCATCTCGTGAGGTTTGAACAACCAAGTCCGAGTATTCAGCCAATACGGCCAGCGGCACGATTGAGCTACTTCGCTTTCAACCAGACTGGTTCCAAGGGTGTTCCCTTGAATATGTCGACGCCTCAGTGGCTTTCGTCCTCCTGCGTGTGGCTTGACACGTCAGCTTGAGCAGTCGCAAAACAGGGAAATGAGCATCTGGTGACCCGGTAGTTTGGCTGACGCGGGGTATCGAGTCTTGCCATTTTCATTATTGGTCAATTCTCAACGATAGACTGCCGACGTTTTCATAGGAACCCGATCTACTGAGTCCTGATTTTCGACCTGCTATCAGCCAGGAGTCCTCACGAAGAAGGTTTCGAGTTCAAATGGCCACTGATCCACCTCGGACGGACTAGAAGCTGTGCTGACACGCTGGCTACTTGGGCACTATCGTGAGGGGTTGTCAGCCGCTTGGTGCCATCACCTGTAGTTCGCCATCCGTGCCCAGTGTTCACGGACGAGGCCCCCTGAGAGCTGCATTGGACAGCACCCGAAAAGCCAAGCTTTTCTGGTCTGGTAGATCAGGCTTCTCCCGATTCTAGCATCCAGTGTCACCTCAGCGCTCGAGCGGCCCCTCCACCGATATGCTTAGGTCAGTTGGATATGGGCAGAGCAATGTCGTGACATGATTATGGAAACTTCACATTCAGTCTTCTTGTATTATCGCCCATTTGCCACTGGTCATATCTACACGACTATGGAGAGAGCAGGTCCAGCAAACCCACAAGTCATCGCCCGAGCGTTTGCTGAAGTTACTCCCGAGTTTCTTTCAGCCTCCCAGCAACTCGCCAGAGTTCAGTGTGTCTTGCCACAACTGATCAGTCATGGGACAAAGTCCGATAAACCTGTTTCTGAAACGCGGAGAAGGGAGATCCCGCCACTGCGAGGCCAGCACTTTGTGTGTGATTCTGCACACTGCTCTCCCCTGACCCGACCCATCCATTGAACCCATGCAATCGGGGCTTTGGCCCAATCATGTTGCATTCTTGAGAGCAGCTTTCTGTGTCTCCGTTGCGGTTCGGGCGGCCGAGACCAAGCTTTTCGGGGTCATCCGAGCACATGGCTTGAGGCGACGTCTTCTGCAGGTCGGGCCAGGAGCATCCCGTTGCGAAACTCCTTTGTGAACAAAGCTTCCTCTCTTTGACCCGGAATTTTTGGGATGAAGAAAATCTATCCGCCGAGAGAGTGCTGTAAGCGACTTATCGGATTCTCATGTGATGATATTGGTGGTGGTTGCTGGGAAGCTTTCCATTGCTAACCCGGCTGGGGCTGCTGTCATGGCCGTCGGGAAAGCTCCCACCTGAGGTGACTATTCCGTTTCATGCGTACCGGCAGATGGCCTGATCTCGGATCTGGCTAGGTAGACTGTTCGTACTGAGCGGCCCTGGGGGTATAACCAGCGTTCTAAGTATATGCAGGGCCCTGTGGTGCAAGCCCACCGGCAATCGTCTGTGTACCACAGTATGCTGGTAGTCTTTCAGCCATTGTTAAAGGTTAACATGATGTGACATCCCCGGACGGAAGATATCAAAGGGCTGCCGCGGCCTCCTTCTCTCGTTCGGCTCTCCGCACCCGGCGCTCAATCATCTCCACCCGGCCTTCGACATCGGCGACGAAGTCGGAGACGCCCAAGACGCCCTGCTGGTACCATGCCTGGAGGACGTCCTCACTCCGGGCGCGCAGCTCGGCCATCTCGGCCTCCTGGGCAATCTGCGTCGCTTCGATACCGCGCAGTCTAGGCATGAGGGAGGCGAGGGCCGCGCTCTGGGATGATTCGGGGATGGGGCAGTCGTTGACGGAGGTCAGGGACGAGGCTGTTGCCGGGAAGGCGGCAGCGGAGGCGAGGACGGTGGCTTGGATTGCTTCTGGGGCGAGGTGGATTGGCGGCTCGGAGGGCGGCGGGGGTTGGAAGAGGGTTGGTTGGGAGTTGTCTGGCAAGGGGTTTTGGGGTCAGTTGTGCTCATGAGGCTTGGGATTTGGCAGAGCATAAGAGTTGGCGGAGGAACGTACAGATCTTCATCAATTCACCGTATACGCGTATGCGGGAGAGGATGTGGTTGAAGCGGCGCTCGAGATCTTCTAGAGTATCGACTGCTGATTCTGCCTGGGAGGAGTGTGAGGGTGCCGCTGGGCCGTATAGGAGGTGCTCGATGCGTAGTAGACGCGATTCGAGGAGGGATATTGTTGAGAGCGTCGTCTTGTCGAGGGAAGTGTCCATGGTCATGGGGGATATCGCGCCTTGCGTCGTCGCGTGTTTGAGCAAGTGTCGTTTGGAGCAAGGAGATGGATTCCACTACGCAGCTAGTGTGCCGTCGCGCGTGGTTCAGGCTTGAGGTGTCTAGCGTAAGACGTTGCTGGTGATTGCCGGTGAGGAAGATGTCTTAATTGGGAGGTAAGTCGAAACAAGCAAGCAATTCCCCGAGAGTTGATCGTCGCGGGTTGCGATTTAGCGTGGTAAGGCTGGGAGGTGAGGAAGCAAGGGAAAGTGTTGGTTGAGTGGCTGAAGCTCTCCTCTTGGGATCTCGAAGTTGAGATTCCGTGTGGCCAGCTGCCCCGGGAAAGTGTGGCTTGTGACTGACCCACCGGACCACCGATCCAAGACATACGATTAGATAAGAGGCTCTCTGGCTGAACCAGCCAATGGAATGAATTGGTCTCGGGCGCATTGAGACTCATTTCCCACAATGTCTCTCTAATTACAAAGTCATTATTCTTCACATATTTTCGGTATCCTAACCAACTATATTTGAGGCGGTTGCGGGGAAGACGATGAAAGGGAGAAGCAAAAGCAACTTTTCTAACAGACATTAGGTAAGTTGAGGCACATCACAACCAACGACATCAAACGGCATGTGAGGGTCGTCTGAGTCTCGTGCTCCCCCTCAAACTCTCCAGTGCTACTCCATGCCGGCCCCTGCGCCAAGCACAGGGTGAGGCAAGTGTCATGGAGCGGATGAGCGGGCTGGGTGAACGCTAAGGTAAGGACCTGCTGGCATTCTGTTGCTTGGTGCCATGCTGTCTTGCCTTGTCCTGCGCGGGCCGGTGTTGGCCGCTGACGGACATTTGGGAACGTGCCAATGCCTCGTGGCTGTGGTCATGGAAGTCTCCGCAGGTATGAGGCACGTATGTACATAGGTCGGAACGGATACCGAAGGTCCATTGTGGTCTGGGCAATACGTAAGAATTGCTAAACTGCCAAATGCTTGCCCCGTCAAGTTCCAGTCGCGGGTCTCCGGTTTTCTTGCCTAAGAGCTCCCCGGAGGTAATGCTGTGTAACAAGAATCAATGGCATTGGACAGCTTCTGCTCGGCGGTAGCAAACGCTCTCGTCAGTTCATCATTTACTTCCCTGACCAACTTCCACTTGCTGCAATACCCACCACTACCACCACCAAGACTGGCAGTCCACCACCACGCAAGACGCAAGGTACCACCACCCTCACGACACCCTGTGCCTGCTCATTTTACCCGCCCCGAGTCCCCCGACCAGGTCCTGTCATCCTAATACCACCTTACTCTGGGAGCTGCCCGCCGCCTGTCCATAATTAATACCTTTAAACTTCTCGGTTATTGAGCGGGAACCCTCGTCCCTCCTCTTGCTCCTTCTGTCTTTCTCCCGTTCAGCGTGTACTTTGTACCTGCGGGGGGCTGAAGTGTTCTACGGATACATACGTCCTTTTTCCCATTTGTACACGTATACACCTTACCCACGTCCCGGGGGAAGCAAAAAGACCATCGCATCGCATCGCACATTGTCGTGTGATCTATCCGTCCGTCCTGCGACTTTGCGACCGAGACGACCTTCGACACCTTGGACGTGCCGTCGTGACTCGTTTTGTCGCCGCCCCCCAAGAAGGGCATCCAGAGATCGACAGGCAGACGAAAAGTGCTTGCTGGCCGGTATTGGCCACCCCGTCCACCGTCCGTCCCAGTGCTGCCTTCTCAGCCCGGCGGCCCCATTCAGCCAGCGTCAGCCCGCCGCAGAACCAGAAACCTTGAATTACTCGGTCGCTACACCCCGAACCGAAGCCTGCGAGGTTTGTCCCAGCAGGGGCAACCACCTTTTTCTCCATTGATTTCGAGAGATTCCTCCAAAAGCACGTCACAGCTGCCCTGCGCAAACTCTCCGCCGGCCATTCGTCGCAACGTCACGCCTTCTCTACGCCTTCTCCGCCTTGACTGACTGAGAGAGTGTGTGGGTGGGTGCGACGACTCGAACACCACTGACGAGTGACGACCGACCACCTACCTCCTGCAGCCGCAAGCCGCAAAGCCGTAACCGCAAGCCGCAGTCGCATTCCAAACGCCGCGAAGCCGAGAAACGCCGCCTTGCTTTTCTTTTCTTCTCTCCTCTTCCAATTAAACAACGAGCAACTGCTTTCTTTCGACCTCTCTTGTTACTCGTACGCTTTCAGCTTTTGCTCGACATACCATCCACAAAACAGCTCCATATCTATCATAACTCACAACTTGTGACTGTGTTCTGTGACTTTGGGTCACAGTTGTGGACACTTCGTTCTACTTCCCCAATCCGGCAACTTCTTACGGACTCTTTTTATTTTTATTTTTTGGTTATTCTTATCTGACCTCCGCTTTTTCGATTGCGCTTGCGACTACTATTACCAACCACTCGAACGAGAGAGAGAGCTTTGCGACGTAATCTGGCGACGACAGCGAACAACGAACAACGACCGACGACCGACTGATCGAGACGACGACACCGACGGTGATCGATAATCACGAAACGGGCGAGCAATACTATGACGAATTACTCTAGCATTACTGATGGAAACGCAAATTCAATTGCGTCTGGAAGCTCCGGCGAAATGTCACGGTATGCCGAATTCCCGATCCTCCCCGCAAAAGCAGAAGGCGCATACAGGCAGATCACCCAGATGGAAGAGAGCTTTGCTGACGCATGGGATACAAATCTGCAGACAACGCCGAAGAAATACTAAGGAGGGGGGAGGCCAGGCCTCGATGCTGAGCAGTGTGATCAATCTGCTCAATACTAGTACGTCCTGTCGCGGATTCCCACGAGATGGCACACGAGTGCGGGGCAAGAAAAGGAGCTGACGAATCGTGACTACAGTCGTTGGCGCGGCAACGTTGGCAATGCCGTCAGTGGTGTCGCATATGGGCTGTATGCTCGGTGTGTTGATGATTGTATGGTCTGGACTCACGGCCGCCTTTGGCCTGTATCTTCAGTCTCGTTGCGCCCGCTACCTTGATCGAGGGACATCGTCCTTCTTCGCCATTTCCAAGATTACGTACCCAAACGCCGCCATCATCTTTGACACTGCCATTGCGATAAAATGCTTTGGGGTGGGTGTCTCCTACATGATCATCATCGGCGACTTGATGCCAAAGGTCTTCATCGGCTTGTTCGCGAGTGCCGTGGCGGAGAACCCTTACCTCGGCGAGAGGAACTTTTGGATTACGGCTTTCATGCTGGTCATTATTCCTCTCAGCTTCCTCAAGAAGCTCGACTCGCTCAAGTATACCAGTATTGTTGCTCTGGTCTCCATCGGGTACCTCGTCATTTTGGTCATCTATCACTTCTCAACGGACCGGCTCAAGGACATGAGCGAAATTCGAGTTGTTGAGCCCGAAAGCGCTGTCGCATTCCTCAGCACATTGCCGGTTGTTGTCTTTGCCTACACATGCCATCAGAACGTAAGTTGATCTTGGTTGGTCGTCGGGGCTTTATGCTGATTCCGTGGACAGATGTTTGCCATCTTGAATGAGATAAAGGATAATTCTCCTGGCAGCGTCATAGGGGTTGTTGGCACTAGCATCGGCACGGCCGCCTCGATTTACACTGTCGTAGCAATCACTGGCTACCTCACGTTTGGCAACGCTGTCAAGGGCAATATTGTCATGATGTGTAAGTGATCCTGGGAGGATGGTACCCTCAGACCCTGCTGACTTTTTTCAGATTCTGCAACTGCCGCTTCCTATATCGGACAGCTTGCCATAGTAGTGCTCGTCACCTTCTCGGTCCCTCTTCAGGTCCACCCTTGCCGCGCCTCCGTCGATGCTATCCTCAAGTGGCGGCCTAACCGTGCTTCGAACGCAAACGGCCGGTCTACCTCTCCGGGCGGACGCCCGCTGCTGCCCTCGTCGGCTTCTGTACGCTCCGACCACGGATCCAGCTCATCCATGGGCGAGACTCGATTTGCGATCTTGACCTCAGTCATTCTCATTCTTTCCTATGTCACCGCTCTCTCAGTACACAGTCTCGAGAGAGTTTTGGCCTATGTTGGAAGCACCGGCTCAACCAGCATTAGCTTCATCCTTCCAGGCCTGTTTTACTACAAGATTAGCGACCCCGACAGCATCCATCAGCAACGCCTTCACAAGGAGGACGATGACGCCGATGCTCCCAATGACGAAGAGGATGCCGATCCTATGACAACTAGTATCGCCAGTCTTGGGAGCATTGCCAGCCATGTGACGGATCCTCGCCAGTGGAAGCGCAAGTGGCGTTGGGACCTCGAGCACATTGAGCAAGACGCCCTCCGCAAGATGGCCCTCGCCCTCGCCATCTACGGCGTATGTGTCATGGTGGTCTGCCTCTTTATGAACATTGTGTTCCACGCATCTCACTAATTGCGGCTACCTTCATCTTTGATGAAGATGCGGCTTAGAGGAAGAATTGTTCCATTGAGACGACGATGCAGATATATTTACTATACGGCCGCTCGGGATAGACATACGGCGACGTCATAAAAAGTCCCACGGGCAGCGTCGCGCATTTTTTGGAGTTGGATGGTCTGCTTCTCTTCTCATTCTTAAGGGGCTTCTTTTGTTTTCTTCGTGTACCCCTTACCAGCGTGGTGGCTGCATGTCAAGGGCGTTGATTACGTCCAGCATTGGTCTTCTTTCTCATTGTTTAGTCTGGAAACAGTTTCTAGGACAGACTTGGCCCATCGGCTCATAGTCACAGCGGCCTTTTGATAACCTTCAAACTTAGCTTCAATCGGGAGTGACATTTTTGGTCTTTTTACAGTCGTTTTATTGTACAACTCTTGTGATGTGACGTGGTGCCGGATGCCTCTGGCGTCATCACCTCACGGTCCCTCGTCAATGCCCGTGGGCGAGCCGAGCCGCACCCTGGACACGTTTCTGGCCTGCCCGTTGCCGTCTCTTTTCGCCTTAATAGTACAATCCCGCCATCTGCCTCTTCCGCTCTGCGCCATCACGAATCCCATGCGTGAAAGAGCCAAGTGCGACCCCTGCGATTCGCGCGACGCTTTTTGATGCTTTTGATACACGACACATTCCCAGCCGATATGGGCTAGCTACCCCATCCTCGTCTCATCCATCTGAGCAGAACTTTCCTACAAATCGTCGCTGCCGGTGCCTATGATGATTCCGCCGGTGCCGCCGCCTTGGCCGGAGAGGCAGGTGTCCTCAGCGACTTTGCCGCCGTCGCCGTGTTGGCGGTGCCGTTTGGTCTGAATTTGGGCTGGAGGATGCCGACCATGGAGAGCAAGCGCCAGACGGTCTCGGTGGGCTGGGCGCCGACGCCGACCCAGTAGCGGGCGCGGAGGGAGTCGAGGCGGATGTCCTTGTGCGGTTTGGTGGTCGCGTCGTAGGGGTCTTGGCGGGGGACGGGGTCGTAGGTGCCGATTACTTCGATTGGTTTGCTGTTACGGGCTGTTCTGTTGTTGGTGAAGAAGAGTCAAGGGTTAGCTTTTGGGGGGTGTTCTCTTTTCGTGCTCTGTTGAAGTTTGCGATGCGGAGAAGCTTTGCCTCTTGGCAATGGAGGGAGGGGGCTTATAGTGCTCATCTCATGGCGGCGATGATGTGATCTTCTGGGGATGGTGACTTGTGGTCGAAGGCGTACCTTGCTTGTGTGACGACGATGTTGTAGAAGGGCTGGTTGACGCGCCCGAAGCGGGCAAGGCGTATGCGGACGACCATGGTTGGAGGTTGTGTGGAGGGTTGGGGCTCGTGCTGGTGTTGGGAGGAATGGACGGTTCCGTCGGGAGGCTCGGGTGGGAATCGATTGAGTTGTCGGGCGTTCGGGGCGTCGAGATCGCGGAGCTACACAGCTTCAACGATGTATAGCAAGGTGAGGTGATGTGAGCCGTTCGGTGGCCTTGGTCGTGTCCGGGGGAATTTTTGGTCGGTGGTGATGTTATTCCGCTTCCGAAGCAAGCTTGGCACTAGTACGAGAACGGTAAGGTAACGGAGGAGATGACTGGAACGGGGACCGGGGACCCGGGCCCCTACCGATTTTCGTGTGGTGGGTTCTTAGTGATATGAGCAGAAACCAACAAACGATATTACCAAATAAGCAGTGGAAGGGAGGGAAGCGGGGGCGGTCTTGTTAGAGAAAGAGAGGGGAAACTAGGGGGGATTTGCCTGGCCACATCAACTTCCCACTCTGTTCTCACGAGTCACGGCTCTTTCTAGCGCAACGACTAAATAAACTTTCCACGACTCGAGCTACCTCACGGCAGGAAACCCGTTTGCAATGGCCGACACACCGGCACCTCCCCCACACCCATCATCGGGGCCCGTTACAGAGCCGGCTGCCGAAAAGGTGAATCAACGGGCAGCTCAACCGGCAAGACCGGCAGCCACCTCTCCCGACGTCGAGGGGGGAAGCACAGATCCTCTTGCACAAGTGACTATCGCTGGCGACGATACTGAGAATGAGACCGACGCATCCTCATTGCAGAGCGGACTTACTGCCACAACAAACGAATCCCAGGCGTCTGTGACCCCAAGCATCTTTGACTATCGGCTCGAAAATGGCCGCAGTTACCACCGCCTCAGCGATGGCAGCTACCTCGTTCCCAACGATGAGACTGAACAAGAGCGTCTCGACATTGCGAACCATCTCTGGCTCATCGCCTGGGACGGTAAGTTTTGCCTGTGCCCCAAGAACCAGGGTGCCAAGAGGGTTCTCGACCTCGGCACGGGCACGGGCGTGTGGTCCATCATATACGCCGACGCCTTCCAAGGTGCAGAAGTTCTAGGCGTAGACCTGAGTCCAATCCAACCCGAGTTCGTGCCTCCGAACTGCTACTTTGAGGTTGATGATTTGGAGAAAGAGTGGACGTGGACGACCCCGTTCGACTTTATCTTTGCGCGTAATATGGCTGGCAGCTTCCAGGATTGGGCAAAGGTCATTAGACAGGCGTTTGAAAACCTCGAACCCGGCGGCTACTTTGAGGTCCACGATAACCTGTACCCCCTCGAGTGCGATGACGGCACCCTCAAGGAGGATTCGGCGCTGTTCCAGTGGTCAAAGTACCTCGTCGAGGCCACGGACAAGATTGGCCGTCCCATTACCATTGCCTCCAAGCTTGACAAGATGCTCGAGGAGGCCGGCTTCGTGGACGTGGTAGTCACGAAGCAGGTCATGCCGGCGTCGCCTTGGGCCAAGGACGAAAAGTTGAAAGCGCTGGGTGTGTGGACGTCGGCTTCGCTCCTCCCCGGCATTGAGGGCCTGTGCCTCGCCCTCTTTACCCGCGTGCTGGACTGGGAACCTAACGAGGTCCTTGCATTTTGTACAAGCGTCAGAAATGATGCCAAGAACTTGGGCATCCATGCGTACTGGTACGGATACTCCATCTACGGACGAAAGCCGTTCCCCAAGGGAGGGGAAGAAGAGGCTACCCAGAACTGAGATTGGAGAGTCTATTTTGGAGGTCTGCAGTTTTCCTGTTAGAAAGGCAAGTCCAGACAGTGACTGCCTGATAATTATGAGCGTGCGTTTCTCGGGCTACATTATATTTACAGTATCGATCATATGTTATCGTTCTAGCGGCTATCTTGTGTTCTCGTCTTTGGCTTTGCTACAGTGCGTTTCATGAATGTCATCATGTTTCTTGGAACCAACCTGCATGATTGTGTTCTGGTCTTCTCAAGAGTAATTGCCTATTACTAGATTACGCTTTGTCTTTTGCCTGTGGCCTCTGTTACATGAAGTGTGTGCAGGTCAGTTTAGTCCCCACGATCCGCGCTCATCTAGTGGACGCCGATACACGTGAGATTGATTCAATCAGCTGAAGAAATGCGTGACTGTATGAATTGTGAACCTAATGATAATTAGAGACATTGACGGACAAGCTAAGACAAGCTTCAAGGAAGTTAAAGCCAGGCTGGTTGGAGTAGCTGTCGATTTATGAGCGTTTGAGCTTTTACCTGCGCGATCTTTCGTGTTAGATCTGAAGACGATCTCTTCTTTAGCTGTGACGCAAATCGCTCCCCCAAGACGTTCTCAGGCAGATCGCCCAGACGATCGGCGATGTGCTCGAGAAGCGGAAAGAACTACGTTTTGACAAGATCCTTCAGGAGCCCCTGAGCTGGTTCATAGATTTAAACAGAGCACCACTATACCCTGCCAAGGTTGACCCCATGCTGTCGCAGTTTGAAAGTGACAGGCCTTCAGGAATAACTTATCCAAAAGCATGCTCGGCAAGGCTTCAGAACTTATAGCCCTTTATGTGAACGGGAGTGATCTTGTGGCTTACGGGGACGATAGTCACAAGATGCTGAAGACCTTTCCACGGATGTCTGACATTGAAGCTTCATTTATGGTCGAAACGTGGTTGAATAGCTTGGAGTACGGCCTGAAGAGGCGGATGGGTGCTCTAGAGCTCACGAATTTGCGCGGTCCAAAAATTCGGACCCCTTTCGAATGCGAAAACAGGCCCAGTCATCGTGGCTTTAAGAGCCAGTTACGGACGCTATGGAACATGAAATCTCATGGTATTGTGAACACATACTGAATCGAATCTGTGAATGAATACCTGAAAAGATTCGCAAGTCAGGAGCCACCAAACCACACTGTACGTGGAAAAGTGAGCATCGTAATACACGCGACCATAAAATGAATGTTGAGAATGTGAGACATTTGCTTCAGGAGTTCGGGAATTCATAGTTCAAAGTTGTTTATCGTGCACGTAAGGTAGGCTCTTTGTGTGTCTGTGTCAAAGAAGTGATGCCTAGGCTGACATCAGTGTTGAAACCAATGACTTTTACTTGGATAGATGCTGGCGAAATCGCAAGTCTTACGTGCATGATACCACCAATCCACATCGTGGTTTTCTTTCCTAGCTAAAAGCTTATGAGGGCTCAGGATTGAATATTTCTAGAGTTCTTTTAGGAAGGCTGCGATGCCTCTTTTCCCACGAGTTTGAGCTATACCTTAACATAGTGAGACCTTCCGTCATCTACCTGTTCTATATAGGTCAACTGATGGCTTTTCTTTGCCAGCCCGAGCCTCAGTCAATCATCGAGTTGTTTGTAAAACCCAGCTGAATTTGGGTCAAATAAATGAATGATCAAAAGTTTCGTTAATCCAGTTGAGATATCCGTAACTCTTATTTCATGAGAAAGTATTTGTTCTTGGCAGCATGACGCCAGTCGTAGCCTGCATCAAAGGGATCAAGCCATCCTGCAAGGTGTAAGGACTTTCCGCGCCACTTGATTTCTCTCTTTGAAAGACAGCATGGGAGGCAATTTGGTAGACCTTGAAGAAAAGGCTATGTCGCTGTGTTCATGTCTCAACGCTGCCGGCCAACTACCATTGGGTGTGCCAACAAAACCCAACTAAGCGCTGGTTAACAATTGCAAGAAGGCGCTATGTTTTATGTTGTTCTCCAGTAACCCCCTTGCCTGAGAACGGATAGCGGGAATGAGAGCACATCATTCACTTGAGTCTTTTTCCAGGCTGGCTATTACGTAGTACAACAAAGTGACAGAATTCGAGGCAGCATCAGGTAACTATTAAAAGAGTCATCTCAATGAGCACTCTGCATGGGCGGCATGCGGTTGTCAAGTCTCGATTTCGCGCCGCGGCTAAGATTGTGCTTGCATCAAGACCCCATTCGGCTACTTCCTAAGACCACCGTGCCGGGAATTCGGTGCGCGCTGGGGACGCCTTGACCATGACAATTCACTCCACCAGCGGCTGTAGCGGCGGCAATGTGTTTGATTGTTCTCTGGCACCCTGGAAAGTGCGATGGCGAAGATGGCAGCTACTTTGCGAAGACAACACGATAGATACGAAGAGTTGTTTCCAAGTACGAGACAATGGCCCGAAATTCCCGCGAAGAGCTACTGTGGCTCGTTTGCGGCTAAGGTAGAGTCTTCTATCAATAGTTCTGCCCCAAGTGCAGGTGGGCTGGTATGACGCCAAGTCCTTGCTACTAGTCACACTTACTGATCCCGCTGCAGGCTGCAGCTGTCAGGAACTCCGCCGTCGGAACTTTTGAACCAGCTTGGCGGTGCCCACCGAAAAGACGACTGGACGAGCCTCCAAGTGGTCGGGTTGTGTCAAATTTGGATTGACAAGTGACAGACAGGCTCGAGGTCTGCCCACCGAGATGACAGGGCCCGTTGCCACCGATCGTCGCCTCGGAAAAGTACATACACGAGGAAAACGATGGCTTTTGGCTGCCCGATGCCAACAAATCTAACAACCACGCCCAACCCGGCCTGCTGCGTGCGTGCGTATCTGGTAACCTAGACGAGAAAAAGAGGCACAGAAGGAGGAGAGTCCGAAGAGAACAGTCCGAAGAGAACAGTCCGTTTTGTTTACTATGCTAGATTCCTTAGGGTGGAAATCAGTGCTGCACGGGGGCGGCTCTTCCATGCAAGGTACCGCACAACCGAGCTAAAAGGGGGGTTACTGAATTTAGTCTGCCAGCCACAACCCCAACAGTGTTGACCATGGGTGTGCTTCATCTCGCCTGGGTTTGTGTGATGGGGATGGACACAAATGGAGGTTTCCTGATTGGACCTGGGGACAAGAAAGCATTCGTGCTGAAAGCCTGAAGCCATTGACCGTTCCTGGTGAGTCTTTCTCTTTTTTTTTTTTTTTTTTTTTTTTTTTTTTTTGGGAAGAGCTGAAAGTTTCATAAACAATCTGTCTCTGGCTATCACAACAAAAACCCGGAACTCTATTGGCGGCAATGGGCCATAGTCTCGGCAATACCGGCCGACGGCCGACGGCCTTTGCTTTTTACGAGTTGCAGTGGATGCCATTTGCTTCCTTCGCGTGCGCCCGAAGCAGGGAGTCGCCTACGTCACGGCTGGCAGAAAAGAAACCAACCCACCATGGATTGATGGTTTTAACAGCAATCTAAAATTCTCTGAAAGTCGGTTTTGCATACGAGATGGGGCGGTGGGGTGGCACTAATGAGTGGAGGAGGAGGGGTGGGAGCACCAAGCCTGACTCGTCCGGACTATCGACAGGGATCGTCTACAAATGGGTTGTTTATAAAGCTTGAGGGGGGAAGCTCAATTTCTCTTATGGTGTTCGGTCAACTTCTCAGATTCATCAATTTTGGACGTTCGTTCTTGTCACTCGCTCAGACACACTACTTATTCTAATACCGGAAAACTTCAACAAAACACCAAAAACAAACTATATCTAATTTCTCACTTAGAAACGACAACATGTTCTCCAAGACCGCCGTCGCTATCACTTCTTTCTTGGCCATTGCCGAGGCCGTCAAGGTCACCAAGCCCGCCAAGGGCGACGACTGGGACCTCTCCAAGACCAACGAGATCACCTGGGAGACCGTCTCCAGCGACCCCAAGAGCTTCGAGATCGTCATCGTCAACCAGTCCGGCTACCCCGAGGTCTCTGAGACCATCGCCACCGTCCAGGCCGCCGATGGCAAGTACGAGCTGAAGGGCGCTAAGGTCGCCGCCGGCGATGCCTATCGCATCAACCTCGTCTCCGTCGACCCCCAGAACTCTGGTATCCTGGCTCAGTCCAACGAGTTCAGCTTCACTGGCTCTGACGGTATGTGAAGACCACTCATTTTTTCACTATGATGGTTATGAGCAATCGCGCTGACTTGCCATGATTTAGACTCCTCTTCCGCCTCTGCTTCTGGCTCCGCTACTGCATCGGCCAGTGCCTCCGGCTCTGCTGCCACTGCCTCTGCCACCGGTTCGTCTTCCTCGGCCTCCGGCTCCGCGGCCACTGCCACCGTCACCCAGACCTCCGGCCTGACCACCGTGACCACAGTGACCACCGGCTCTGCCACTGCCTCGGCCTCCGGAACCGCTGCCTCTAACGCCTCCGGCTCAGGTACCGCTTCCGGCACCGCCACTGGCTCCGCTGCCTCTGGTACTTCCACCTCTGCTCCCAGCAGCGCCTCTGCCATCAAGTCCACCTTTGCCATCTTCGGCTCCGTTGCCGTCGCCGCCTACATGCTCTTCTAAGCAAGATTTAGATACAAGCACGAATCTTGTTTTTTCCTTAGAGCTGTTTTGAGAAACCCGAATGATACCAACCGGCTACGATTAAGGGAGTAGCGACAAACCAGCGAAGTGCATTTGGATGGGCTGGAAATTGAGGATTATATCACGCAAAAATCGGATGGGTTATGTCTGGCGTTGCCTTCGCACAAGTTTGAATTACGTTTTTATAGAGTAATCTTGAAGCCTTGCTACTGGACTCCCTCCATTTACAAGCGGCTCGAATACGCAACCTGCATGTGTGAGTATCCGTAAGAATACCCTGACGATGGAGAACCTGGTATGGGTATGCATGATGGGATGGCCTTCCTGGGATTTAACCCCAAGTTTTCGCGCTGTTCCGGACGCGACCTGAGCGCGGAGATGAGCAGACCCATGCCGTTCATCCCGAGTGCCCAAAAAGTCAATGAAATAATCTCCACCATTGAATTGGGCTCGTAATTATGGATACAGAATGGGCGCACCTAATTCGAGACCGTTATGCGGCATAACCCTGCCGTTCCCCTGATCGGCTGCCTTAACGTGCAGGTTGGCGTCTGTTGGTTAACCCAATTGGGATTGACGGCTGGGATCATGCTAGGATGGGGCGGTCTTCCTTCGCTGCTCCGTTATCGCGAGCACTGGAGTAGCGAACCAACGGCTAGTTCAAATCGCGTCAGATCACCTATGGAAAACATGATTGTAGATCACGATATCACGAGGAAAGAATACGGGTTGCTGACTCTCATCATTTCGAAACGAAGACCGCACACCGGCAAACCTGTCGATGAACCCCAAGACGGTCACTTTGCGGGCATTACCCGCGAGTTCCTTTTTATCGTGGATCCTGAAATTTCGCGACAATTTAACCTTCCACACTTTCCACGTGCTGAAGTAGCTTTGTTCGTTCCTCCACTGTCTTGAAACTGTGAGACAGTCTGCTTCAGCCTAAGAAGGCGCTCACCAATAAGAATAGCGGTCTGGCTGGTCTTAGATGATGCCGCTTATTAGGAATGTTGCCCGTTGAATTGTGACGCGAGTAAGGGATCTATCTCGCTGTCCTTATTTTACCTATCATCGCGTGCTAAGGCACACCCAACAATGGGCTTTGTCTACCCTGCTCTTCCGTGAAGTTCAACCGCGATGATCTTTCTTCCCCTTATGATTATATCTCTAGCCTGCGATGTATGAGTGAATACGATTATAATTGTTCCCTCGCTCAATCGCGTCTAATTCAGCGCTCCAATACTTGATGAGACGCTGAGTCTCCTAATCTCACACCTCGAAACTCAAGTTGCTGATTGAAAGCTATTGGCGGAGAATGATCAGTGGGGCCCACTGCTCAGGAGGGCTTCTTTTACCACAATCCTCACATTGCATAGCGCGGAGACTGCTCTTGGGGTTCGAACACGACATCGGGTTCCTACTGCGGTTCAAAAGTCTTCTTGGTAGTTCCTGAAGATTTTGCAGCAAGTTCAGATGTGCTGATTTAGACTGGCCATTGAGGTAACAGACACCCTAAAGCATTCTGGGGAAGATCAACGCCATTCCGGATGGTGGGATGCACAAATCATTCTACACTAAGCATCTCCACTCATAGAGGAGGCTGTACTAGTACTTTTTCTTCTTCGACTGAACAACCTCATGGGTCCGCTGGGTTGTGTTCGCTTCAAGGTTGGCGGTAAATAGCCCTCTTTTAGAGACTGAGGGCTGATGTGTGACTGAGGGAAGATGCCAAACTTCCCTTTGCTGTTCGTTCCAGACCAGCACCAATGATCCTGGTAAAGCCCTGAAGATGCTTAGGTTAGCACTAGCACTGAGCCCGACCAGTCACTCAGGGCAGGGAGAAAACACTTACACCCAACGTTTCTGATCACCTCTCCCTTCCCAAACGTCAGCCAGCCTGCTCTCGAGTTATCGGAATGGTCCCATCTCCATCTCGTGGTGATCGATACCGCGCTGGTAGCTTGGAACGAAATCTCATTCTGTTTTGGACTCTCAATCTCAACGCATTTGGCTGGAAAGGGTCCTTGAATGCCGTCGTGCCATCCGGTGCACCACTTGCCGCCCCATTGCTCTGGAAACTCAACACCGACAATCTTTGCGCCAACGAAGAATGTGAGCACATTTGAGCTACCGTCAGGGCCCAGGAGGTTCTCGCCTCTCCGCTGAACGTGGCTCTTCAAAGCTGTGGCGACGGGAAACTGGGTGAGGATATCATTATCGGGGAATGAACTTGGAGCTGGAGGCGATGGGAAATGGACATCATAATCCTCGATTTGATGATGGTCCTTGCCGACTTGACCATACAAGACAGTAACGCCAGGAACTTCAGGGAGAGGCTGTGGATGGCGAGAGAGGTGTTGGAGGAGCTGATCTGCGCTCTGGAAGACGGTTGCATCCCCCTCGTGAATAGTGCGTCCGATGTGGGTGCAGAACAGACACGCGTATCGGATTTCCGCTGTTGTTTTCACCGCGATGTGAGATTTGACCAGCAAGCGCACACGGTAGAGTATACCATACTTCAGAAAGTTTGCTCGGGCTTGGGGTTGTCAGAAACAGCAAAGCAAATCAATGGAAACTCGGGTTGGCTTACAGTCACCCTCTTTATCTAGAGTTAATGATCTGTTCAAATGATGATACTCGCAATCCATGCACCGGCCGATTGGAAGTGGTTCGCCCTGCTTTTGTTTTAGTCGTAGTGTTCCCAACCTGGATTCCGTGCGTCGAAAATGTTTTGGGGGTTTGAGGGTTGACTTACCCACGTCATGGTCTGCTTGATGCCGTGCCAATATCCTCCACGGCGAAATGTTTGTGCGCCGTCACAGAATCCCTTGAGTTGATGGAAAGAGCTCTTTGGCCCTATCAAACATCCTTCTTCCTTTTCCATTGTTGAGATGGATCTCAAGTGTTGCGTACTAGTCTCTGAGGCTGCTTGCTCATCAGCCAGCATCAGTCCATCTGTAAAGAGTCCGGAAGATGGGAAATCGACGGAAAGGGCTGGATCAGATTTTGTTCCTGCGCTAGGTGACATCCTCACATCGATGATTGGAAGCTCAGGTGAAGTTACGTTGGAAGAGTAAGTTGGGACATCGGAGTATATCGACGTTCTGTTTGTAGTTGAAGGACTTGTTGGATCAAATACCGAGCTTTGCGGCGTCACGGTGTCGAAGCCTCTTCGATGCATCCGGGATACGAATGTACCATCGCTAAATGCATCATCATTCACGGCAGAATTCTCGGGGATGCTTCCACGGAAAGGTCGCCTGGCTTTTGGAACAGAGGTCTGCTCTTCAACCCAATCTGATGTCCGTGGTTGTAAGGGTTCCGGTGAAGTGACAATCCTCAGCTCGCCCATCCCATCGCTGAGAACACCTGGGGATAACGGTCGTCTTTCCCCTTTACTGGAGGAATTAGCTCCCAAAAGTCCACGAGATGATGGAGGATCTGAATTTGTTGACTCGGCTATGGAGTGAGTCCGCCTCACCGTCGCACTATCAGACGAGCCATGTGAGTCTCTCGTGCGACTACGGCTCACTGACAGTTTGGGTTGCCGCGGTACGGCAGGAAATGAAGGGATATTGGCGGTTCCGTGGCTTCCACCTCGCAAAGGCGGTCCCGGCCGAATTTGCGGGCTGGCGCTGAGTGACTGAGCCAGCTGGGGTGGTAATGGTGGTAGAGGCGGCAATGGCGGAAACTTGTGCACCGGCGTGGTCGGAGTTTTGACGTCGATTTTCACCCTCTGAATAGCGTCCAGTACCACTAGAGCAAAGCTTCGTGTCGCCGTCTGAATATCGATAAACTTGGTCGAGTCGAAAGTGTCCAACTCTATGTAATCCTCAAAGTCGTAAAGCAGTTCTTCAAGTGTCCTTCGTTTCTCCGCCAGATCATCTTTCTCGAAGATCAGTCAATCGACCACCATCCAGGCATGCCACGGCTCAACATACCATTTTCGGCGATGGTCTCTTTGAAGACATCTCCATGCTTTTCGAATTGGCTATTCCACAAAGGTCGTAATCTCTTCAATGCCCGTTGGCCTTCTTTTGCGATGGTGCTGGCTGACTTGGCCATCTCCCGGGATGTTTCCGGATCCTCATCCTGTGCATCGTGTGCATTCTTTGCAGATTCCTCCCCCCTTTCTACTACTTCGCGGAAAGGAGCAAGAATGAGCTCCTCAACGTCGACAGCCATGACTCGGAAATGACTGTTGTATGAGTTGAGACAATGTAGGGAAGTAAAATGCCCAAGAGCCGCTCCACGTCCGTGAGTTCGGCAAGGTTCGGATCGCCCATGAGACAACGTGGCGATGGGGTTCGAATTAAAGGGTCTTTCCAAACGGGCCCGTTACCACATAGCTGGTACACTGAGTACACTGCGAGACACCCATTGCGCGGGAGATTACTGCCTGCAGCCTGAGAAGGCGGCGGCGTGTTGGAGAGAGGGTGCAATTCGAGGACTGTCCTCAGCCACTCGATGGAGCACGTGGGGAGCTCGCTAAGGGGCTGAAGACAGGATTCTTCATGCACACCTGGACACCAGTACGGCGCTATTGGTTCGGTCGCCTAAAGAAGTGCATCTTGCCGAATCGCCGGGCACTACACCGAGAAAGGCACCTGGCAAGGCTTGATTATATTTTCAAGTTGGCAAATTGAGCTTGTGTGCATGTGAATTTTTGATGTTGGAGCTGTCTACGCTAGGAAGAATTGGTGAGTACGTCGAGGAGCAATACTCGTATCGCGTATCTTAGCCTAAGGTGTATTCGATATTCCAAATGTTCGCCCTCGAAGCTTAAGTGACACCAAACTTTTCTCCACGTTCATCTCCCTGCTTTGCCTGACACAGCAAACCTCTTCTGCTTGGTACTCCTCATTACCCCATCTGGCAATGTGCTCAAGAAGGTTAAATAGCATTGGCCATTCACAGCTGGACCCCATACCCGCTTCGAGAGCACGCCATCCCGTGCCGTTCGGCCTTTGGGAGGGGCTTTTCCTTGCCAATATCAACGACCACCGCCCGACTCCGGGGTCGAACCGATGCCGGGCGGCCACGGAGCGGGGTCGGTCTCTTCTTTTCGGAGGTGCTGTTGCGAGACTCAGGTAATTGCCAGTTTCGGCTATCCCCGGGAGCCGGTAAAGCTCAGCTATGCCGGCAAGTTCAAGACTCGGCCCCGCCAGAGAATCTTGGCAACTCTATTCAATCTCTGTAAAAGAGAACAGCGTCACAATTACCCCGAGGACTAACAAATCCAACAAAGCGTACTGTCTATTGGACTGTCATGCGGTAGACCACTCAAAGCTCTTTCAGGGACAGAAACTCTACCACCGAGCTCACTACGTCAATTCCATCGCTCAGTGCTTCCGAGATGCACCGTATCCCTGTGTCTTGAATGGAAGCGTACTGAGACGATGCAGACGCTGTGCCATCGTTCCCTCTCCAGACTCCAGAGTCCAGCCAAGTTCCAACAAGTGTCAAGAGGCTTGCTCGGGGGATTCTCCGGACTTACCATGGCAATACGGGACAGCCCACTTAAACCGGCTACCTATTGGTTGACATTGCAACAGTCTTCTTTCCATCACGTTTTCGGATAGCCGACGATAAGAATTCCGTGCCGAGGCGCCGCAACCTGACGCATTGTTTGCAGCGTTAACCAATGCGGTGGAGCAGGTTCCAGTTCGGTTACAGTACGGGTCCGGCGTCGGAGCACTCGTCCAGGTCGGCCATCCGACAAGTTGATTGAAATGTGCGTGAGCCTGGTTCACCTGTTAATCCAAAATTCTCAATTCAAAGTAACCAGGCTGATTTCGATGGTATCATGGCGGAACAGTCAATTCATCAAAGAAAACTGGAAACATTACTGCCTTAGAAGGTGAATCGTATGTTTAACTGCGAGTACTGTGGTTTTCGGACACTTACCGTCATGCCGGTATACCTGACTCAACACCTGCGGATACGGAGGATCCTAGACGCCTTAGAAGTGCTCTCAAATACCAGCATCGCCCATCCGAGAGGTGCAACAGTCCCGATGTCCGGAGCTAGGCTTCGGGTGTTGCCGAGTCGGCCCCATCTAGTGGAGGGTTAGTCACGGATATCGGCCGCCATATCAGTGGCCCATTTCCGTACGCCGCGGAAACAAGTTTTGCTCCTTGTCTTTGTCAAAATTTCCTGTACCATTCAATTAGACGAACTCTGGATAGTAATTTGCCTCTGGAAACAAATGGCCCACAATGGCAATCGACAACAGCATTCGCGAACAAGGAGACTCTTCCCAGAGAACCTCCTCAGATAGGCGCGATGACGACATTGAGGAGTATGCCGACATCATCCCTGCGAGGTCCAAAACTGCCAAAGGAGGTTCGTCTTGGCCCAGCCAGTGGAGCTATCAACTCTAGTAACTCACCCTATTGTCGTAGATGATTCATCGCAACCAAGCTTGGCAAAGCTTCCATCAGGAGTCCTCAATTACCAAGACGATCCAGTGGCTCGTCATCAATCTAATGTGGAAGTGCCCTACGAGATATACAACCGGTTTTCAAAGCACCGCAAGCACATCACTGTTGCCGTCATTTCCTGGTGTGGTTTGTTGTCACCAATCTCTAGTACGGCGGTTCTGTCAGCACTCCCTGAAGTTGCAGCCGAGTACAAGACTAGCGGAGATATCATCAGTCTTAGCAATGCGTTGTATCTTGTCTTTATGGCCATTAGCCCCTGCTTTTGGGGGCCATTGAGCCAAGTGTACGGCCGAAAATGGGCAAGTAGTTTCTCTACAGACACCACTTCTCATTCCGCGACGAGTTCATTGTCAACTAGCCGTCGCCTGTTCATCAAGGTAGAGGATGTATGGCTGACAAATTGATCTAGACGTGTATGGTGACAGCTTCATTGTTTTTGGGGTGCTCGATCGGCACAGCACTCAGCCCCAACGTCCCGGCTTTCTTCGTGTTTCGCATCCTGACCGCTTTTGCTGGAACATCGTTCCTCGTCACCGGTCCTGCAGTGATTGGCGATTTGTATCATCCTACAGAACGCGCGACTGCGATGGGTTGGTTCTTATCCGGCACACTCATTGGACCGACGATTGGCCCAGTCCTCGGAGGTATTATTGTGACCTACACATCTTGGCGCGCCATCTTCTGGCTTCAAACCGCGCTCGCAGGTGTCGGCGTTGGAGGTGCCATATTGTTCATGCCAGAGACGCTGCAAGAACTGAAAAAGGCAGGCCTCGAAGGGCTTGCATTCAGTAAAAAGGTCAGGGTGCTATGGGGCATGACGAACCCGGTCAGAGTTGTTCGACTATTCAAGTTTCCGAACCTCATCCTGGTGGCAATCGCCAGTGGCTCGCTCGTATGGAACATGTACGGCATGCTGACCCCGATCCGATACGTTCTCAACCCTCGTTTCTCTTTGACGTCGCCGGCACAATCGGGCCTATTCTACTTGGCTCCGGGCTGCGGCTATCTTGCCGGTACCCTCGTAGGTGGCCGCTATGCCGATTATACAGTTCGGCGCTGGATAGCCGAGCGACACGGACGACGCATTTCCGAAGACCGGCTGCGCTCTTGTCTTCCCTTCTTGGGGGCCGTTTTGCCGGGATGTATGCTCATTTACGGATGGACAGTCCAGCAGCGCGTTGGTGGCATTGCTGTACCTGTCGTTTTCATGTTCCTCGGAGGTGTATCACAGCTGTTCTGTTTCCCCAGTCTGAACACATACTGCTTGGATGTGATACAGGGACGCAGCGCGGAGGTGATTGCGGGTAACTTTATGGTAAGATACCTCTTTGGTGCCGCTGGCTCGGCTGTTGTACTTCCAGCAATCAAGGTAATTGGAGTTGGATGGTTCAGCACCATTTCTGCCGGCTTCTTGGTGGTCGGAGCTCTCAGTGTTTGGGCTGTCGCACTCTGGGGTAGAAGTTGGCGCCATCGTATTGATGAGAAGGCGAGACCATCTATACCATGACCTTCAAGGAAGTAAAATATCCTACTCTTCTTTCACTCGATCTTTCACTGGAGACAAGTAGGATGGGTACGAGAAGGAGACCTTATTCAATTAATGACGGATGTGACTAAAGTTCACGAACGGCGGGATATCCGCATCTTGTGTTTCAAAGTGGGAAGACATCTATTAATGCAATGCAAAGATCATACGATAGGTACTTCGACACGTCGGCGTGGGGAAGGCTACGGCGAGGAGTGCTGATCGGATCATTGAATAGAAGTGAGATTGAATCGTGAAAGACCTCCACGACGTTCGCAGATGACATGAGACATCGAAACATGGGCTCCATAGCCGGGAACCCTTATTCTTAATCCACTACCCTTGGTGCTAATTGGATGACTGGGAATCTGTATTCCGTTCGGGTTGTTAGTCGCTACCCGACGCGGCCCCCGATAAGCATTCGACCGATTTTCGGCCGAATCCCACGATTCCAAAACTTGAGACGAGCTACCATTTCAATACTTCGGTCTATAACTACGCCTGGATGGAGCCTACCAAGATCATTATGTCTCCGAGTAGTACAGTCTCAGTGGACTCACATGGTGTCTATTTAACCATACCTGCCGCATATCCATCGGCGTAACCGTCTACTTAAAACAGTAACATTCAAGATCTTTGCCACGTACCTGAGCGAAGGAGAACATTCAGAAGATATGATGGCGAACAGAATCAAAGTCGCCATAGCCGGCGCTACTGGGAACACAGGCTCTTCCATTGTGAATGCGCTGCTGAAGAGTCCCGAACTCTTCGTAAGTTGGATTTTGTCGGATCGAATCTCTGCACTCGGAACTTGGGTGCATCTAACTCACTTGGCGACAGGAAGTTACAGCTCTAGCGAGACCCTCCTCGATAAAGAAGCCCGAGCTCGTTGAGTTTGCAAAGCGAGGCGTCCACGTTAAGGCGATTGAGCTAGATGGGCCAACAGAGGCAATTTCCAGAGTCCTCACTAACATGGACGTCGTCATCTCATGCTTGACCTTGTTCACATTTCAGGAAGAGATGAATCTTATCGAAGCATCGAGCAAGGTTAACGTGGGTCGATACATTCCAAGCTTTTGGGGCCCGGTCTGCGCACCCCGAGGCGTCATGATGCTCAGGGATAAGGTGAGACTCCAATGAAATGACGTGCCTCATGTGAAGTGTTTTCAAGATCGATGTTGAGACTATTGCTAATTCGAACATCGGCATGGCAGAAACAGGAGTTCGTTGACCGTATCTGGGACCTCCATCTTCCTTACACCATCATCGACGTTGGATGGTGGTATCAGCTGACATTGCCTGCCCTACCTTCAGGCAGATTTCGCCCAATGGTAGAAGAATACTGCACCACGCGTGTGATCGGGGACGGCAATATCCCTTGGGCACTTACTAACAATCGTGACATTGGAAATTTTGTCAGCCGAATCATCGCCGATCCGAGGACCTTGAACAAGATGGTTTTTGCATATGGAGAGGTCAAGACACAGAATGAGGCCTTCGACATTCTTGAGAAGGTGTCGGGAGAAACTGTGACACGAGAATTCGTACGCTCACTGAACCCTCGTCCTTTTCTGGAAAATAAGGCACTAACAGATGGCTTAGATGACTAAGGAAGAGCTGCAAGGCATTATCTCCCAGGGTCGCACAGGTCAGGACATTATGACAATCAACCCCGAGATTGGTATGGGAGAGTATCGGAATCTGCTTGGTATTCGAGACGAGAATACTCCTGAGTATGCACGCTATCTTGGATATCTTGATGCGAGGGAATTGTATCCAGATGTGAAGTGCATAAGCTTTGAAAACTATGTCAGAGGTATCTTGCAAACAGTTTGAAAGCCTGGAAAATTTCTAAGCCAACGGCGACTGGGCGTGTGGCTCTGAAACGAGGGCATCCAGTCTGGGGCGAACTGTCGAATTCAGACTGTCTACGACACATCGGCTCTAGTTAAGAGAATAGATTCCGTAAGAACTTGAGATTGATATTTCATTGCGAATATATATGTGGCAGAATGTATTTGATACTTGGTCATACTTTGACCCAAATAGAATAGGTACAATAGAAGGTGATAACCTGTGTTCTGAGGCTAGCAGGTCTCTTAAGTGCCTTCCGATGTTGAATGAAATGCAGATAAGTTGACCTCAAGATAAGGGCAAAACAAGGAGTCATGAAGTAACTAGTTGGTGACAGTTTGTTTTGCCGAGCCAGCGCCATTCCAGGTCTCGACAGCAATGACCTGGAAGTTAAGCGTACCCAAGTTCATACCGTAGCTCTTCCAAGCATTGAAGTGATTGGAAATAGACACCGTACCGCTTGTAAGACCGCTGTTGCGAACCGAGATGTATTGGTTGAAGGTCTGGGTGCCCTGAATTGATGGGGCGTTGGTGCGCACATTCTCCCAGATGGTATAAGAGCCACCATCACTGGTCACGGTGCCCTTCTTCGTCCCGGTCTGTGTGAATCCCGCAGAGTCCTCAATGACGTAGTACTCCACAAGCGGATTGGTGGTCCAGCCATAGACTGAAAGGGTCGCAAGACCCTTGGTAACTGCGAATGAACCAGAATGAGTGATGGGGGCGGTAGAACCTGGGTTCCAACCGACACCGACAACGAAATCGTCTGTGGTATCGAAGTTGAGACTGAAGCTGTTGCCCGAGGGCGTGAAGTTGACAGTGCCGCCAGTCTGGTAGTTTTGGACGTAGTTGGTGCGCTCCTCAAGAGTCATGCCTCGTCTTTCGAGGGACTCATTGCGGCGTGCGAGCATGAGGGGGTGATTGGGTCCCAGGAAGAAGTCGGAAGGGCCCCGTCGCTCAACATGAGGAGGCAGCAACTCAGCTGGCCCGATTGCCGGGGCAGCGAGGCAAGTAGAAATAGTTGAGAGGCTCAAGATCAGGGAGCGAATGGAAACCATCTTGAAAGTCAACGGCTGAAGTGAGCGAGGCGAAAATCAGTTGGTCCAACGCTGCCAAGAGTTCGGCAATCGACGCAGGTGAACATTGATCTTATACAATTATCTTGGCATCTCGAGACGTAATTAGATCAACCATCGAGACATAGCGTACCCAATTCTCCTGTGAGCTAGATTCTTGATGTCCATATTCTCATTTGGACGAAACATACCATCTTCCGAGGCGGGGGAATTTAGGCAAAACTAGATGAGCGGACACTTCGTGTGAATGAGGAGATGGATAAACGCAGAGGTGGTTCGAACCCTTCGGCCGGATCATTCTGACGAAGCAGGACGTTACTGCGTAGACTCATGCTACAGCAGGCGATGGCCCTTTAGAACGGCAATGGTGCAGGGGTTCCCCCGCGAGCTTTCAACCTGCAACCCCCTGATGCTCCCTGAGACTGTTGCATTCTGGCGGCATGTATTACAGAGAGTGTGGGGAAGCCCCCGGACTAAACCGCATAGTGTATATCTGCGGTACCGAAGGTGACCGGCTAATTTGGGACAGACGGCTCGGCATTGAGTTGATCAAGTATATGCAGCTGGATCGCAGTGCTTACCTTGTATTGCGCCTTCGGTACACCTACATGCTGCTCGGCATCGTACCCGATCTGCGTCGTATTCTTGAGTCTTTACCGGCATGCACGCCGTACTTGATGTGCCCCGAATTATACTATCCTTACTATGTTTGGAAATGACGGCTCCTAGTTCCGCGAAAGATGCGCACGGCAATTACCAAACCTCATGAAACTTTCCCTTAATAACAAAACCAAACTTGGGAGACAACGTTCAAGATAGGCCAACAGTGAGGTAGAGCTATGAGTTGTGAACCAGCAGGACTCCTCTCAATCTAGATCCAATCTTTTCGTATGGTAGGAGGACTGATCAGCCCAAACGCGGGTCAGCAAGGCATTAACGGATAAAGGAGTCCGCCTGGCACTCTTCTCCCCTCGATCGGCAAAGACGGCAGCGGCTCGGGTGATGTGCGAGTGTTCGGGCTCGATGGCCAAAGCTCCTACATGATTCTGGTGCACTGCAATTAAGCTGGAACTGACCAACGACGATGCGAAGTCGGGCCGTGTTCGAATGTCTGTTGTATCAATGAAGAGGACGGCAGAGAGGAATTTTCAGCTATTATTTAGGGAGGCATGAACGGTTGCCAATGGAGTGATACCATATTGCTGAATGTAAATGAAGCTTCGTCCCCTCCCAGCTGGTACCTCTTCAGTCTCTATGGGGCATCTGGTTGCACAAATTTAAGACCCTAGCTAAATGTTTTATCCGAAAAGAGCTTTTTTGATCTTTGTTATCCCAAATGCCCCAGTTGGTAGTCACTCGTGTCTTCCTCTAAATCCCCTAACTTCGCCGGCATCCTAGTAATTGCCTGCAGACTAACATCCTGTGAGTCTTCCAGCAAGCGGCTTTGCCAAAATTCAGAACTACTTGTTCCGTAAGAAATTGCCTGCCTTTTAGCTGAGCCTTTTCCAGCTAGCTATCCGTGCCGCGACAACATATGGAACTAACTCGTAGAACAAGGCAAATCAACGCATATCCTCTTGAGACTCTTCCCTTTACTCGCCCTTCTCGGCATCTTCGTGCTCAATTGCGACTATGCTTACTATCTGCAGTGATGCGAGGGTCTAAAAATCGTGATGAGATGTGCTGCTATGCGGAATGGAAGGTCACTAAAGCCTTGTGTTGCCTGTGACACATTTGCCAGGGTCAAGGGGAATTCTGACATAGTATCCTAAAGCTACCAGTGTCAGGGTCATTGGTTTCCTCGGAGGATTGCCGGCCAATGCGTCTCTCCAATGGATCGATCAATGACAAATAGGAATAGGCGGAAACTTTAGGAAAGCTGTCATATTGAAAGACTGAAAATGCCAAGATCCTACTTCTGGAATTCGTCGCTGCAATGATTGAATTTGGCACTTCATCTCAACTAACTAACTGCGGGATCCTAATCCCGGTGCGCGGCTTCCGCGCTTTCCGTGGCACTTTGTAGCATTCACCCTAGGATTCACACGATCGAAGCTTTGAAATTCTCTCTCGGCTTATGAATCGAGCTGGAAGGAAATCTATCAGATGTGGGTAATGATGTAATGAAGCACAAATCATTCTAGTAAACACGGAGAACATTCTTCTCGTAGAGAGAACTATAAAACGATGAACATTCTCCTCTCTAGCCAGTACACACGATATGGAAACATCAACAGCCACACGAATTACGATCATATCTCATCCGCTAGAACATGGCAACAAAAACGCTCGTCATCGGCGGTACCGGTTTGGTTGGAGGCCATGCTGCTTTGTATCTTCGATCCAAAGGAAGCGATGTTACTATTGCCGGACGAAAAAGGCCCAGCGATGTTCCCGCATTGTCCGAGCTTCCATTCATTCAAGGCAACTATTTGAACGGGGATTTCGGTAAAGAGATCCTCTCGAAATTTGAAGCAGTTGTCTTTGCGGCCGGCAGCGACGTTCGGCATGTGCCTGTTGGACAACATGCGGATGAGCACTATCTTTATGCCAACGGCCAGGCCATACCAGAGTTCGGAAACATCGCCAAACAAGCTGGAGTCAAGAAGTTTATTCATATCGGCAGCGCCTATCCGCATATCATACCGGAGGCAATCTCATTTAGCCCATACGTCCGATCCAGGAAGCTTGCTGCGGATGGACTTACGTCGCTAGCTGGGCCTGAGTTCCACGTTTGTAGTTTAGATGCGCCCTTCATCGTTGGGAATGTTCCGGGCATGATCGTACCCATGTTTCGGGCTTACATCGACTACGCCAGAGAGAATTTGCCCATTCCTCTTTTCGCTCCGCATGGAGGGCTGAACTTCATTTCCACGCAATCGCTGTCCGAAGCCATCGCGGGGGCTTTGGAGAACAGCCAAGCTATATCAGGGAAGGCCATCTTGGTTGGCGACCAGAACATGACCTATGCGGAGTACTTCCAGATGTTCTTCCAAGCGGTCGGCAATGGTCAACGGTTGGAGTCACTGGGTCAGGATCACCCGCTGCTACCTCGAGCCACCCTATTTGCAGGTGACAAGGTGGTCGAGTATCAACCTGACCCTGCGGAACTGGCATTATTGGGAGGATACCGCCGTGATGACATCCAAAACGCAATCGAAAATTTAGTCACTGAGTATCAGTAAGCTCACATCTAACTTGGTTCCAACAATGTTGCGGGGGGAATGAGATGTATTTTCGCCGACCAAGTAGAGTGTTCAATAGAATTACAACCAATACTCCTAGTTCCCTTGTCCGCTGTAGCCTTCTTTCTCTACCTAAATAGGAGGCCAAGATGTAGTAAAGCGAACCAGAGTCAGCAGCATGATTTTCCAAAGAACGTAAAATATTACAACTAGTAGCTCGCAGTCTCATACTGGCTTCGCTGGCGGATTCGTTTGCCAAATTTAAAGAATATCCAAGGGCCTGGAAGTAGTGCCAGTGAAACGAATCCTAGAAGGCTTGTTGCCCAGCCAATACCGAGTTTTTGGTACACTACGAGGTCTCAAATTCAGCACTATGGTCTTTTCCATCAAGGGAATAGTTTGAACAAGAAACTCACTTTGTAATGAGAAGAACGGGAACGCAGCAGCAAAGGTATACCTTGCTAAGCTGTTCGCGCTGGCCGCACTTGCTACATTAGAGCGATGATATGTGTCCCCGAGGTATTGGATTGAGCTAATGGTCAATGTGATATTGCCCCAGCCAAAGATGACAATTGCGATGATTGGGACCGCAGCATTGACGTCTGGCCTAGCTGTCCAGCCGAACCAGAAAAGACTAATGGGAAGACCCAAGCTTCCCAACATGGCTGGGTAGAGCCGCAGCTCAGGGGGGATTTCGCTTGGGGAAAATTGTCTTGCCTTGGGCTGATAGATATGATGGTCGCAGAGAACCATGGTGATACATCCAAGCACGCATCCGAAAGCGATCGCTAAGAACACAAGACCCGTCTGAGTGAGAGTATAGCCATGGATTTTGTCAAAGACATAGAAGAAAGCACCGAAGAACATGAACAGTGTTCCAAACATGCATGCGACATACAAGGAGAGAATGGCCACGATCGGTTCGGTGAAGAGCATATGCAGTGGTCGAAGCAGCCCAACGGTGAGAAATTGTCGCAGTTTCTGTAAGTTCGCAGTCGACCTTGGTTCGACGAGACCAAGTTGCTTTCGGCGACGACGCAATAGAACAGGGTGATAGGACTCTCCAGATAGAAACAGCCAGATCAAAGAGAAGACTGAGAAGAACACTAGAGTGTACTGCGTCCATCGCCAGCCTTTTCTGTCAACAAGGAATGACCCCAAGACTGGACTAGATAAATCATCAGCGATATTTACTCAAGGCTCACACCTGTTCATTTTCTCTTACCCAAGGCCTGGTCCAAGAAATGGAGATAAAATGAAGATCGTTGACGGCAAGCCACGCTCAACAGGCAGATAGGTCTCATTCAGAACGCCCGAACCAATAGCCAAGACGGGCCCATAGAAGAACCCTGACAGAAATCTCATCATACATAGTCCAGAAAAACTATTGGTTAGGCCAGATCCTAATGCAAACAGCCCTCCAAAGACTACGGCAATGATGTGAACAGCTTGTCTGCCAGCTGTTTCCGACAACGGTCCGCCGAGTACAGGACCCAAGCCGAGGGCCAGAACGTATAGAGATAGCGGCAGGAATGCAGCCGTACTCGACACACCAAATTCTTCTACAAATTTTGATCGAGCTGGACTGACGATCGAGGTTCCTATTGAGCTATCAAAAGAATTAGCGACCCGGGTTGTGGGAGAGACGCCAGTTCGAGAAAGAAAAACCGGCTTACCAGGAAAATCCAACCATAGATATCATCGCCAACTGTAAATTCTTCTTCCATTTTGGCCAATTGTAGGGGTTAGACGAGTCATCTTCCCACTTCCATTCACTGGCTTCTTGCCCACTTTCTGGAGGTTTTGCTTCGCCAGAAGACTGGACGATGTTCATCGTTGTCGTGCTCTGGGATCCATCGTCAACTTGCATCTTTGACTCGGAGACAAATTGATACAGAGAGCCTCTTTGAAACTAGGTATAACTACGCTGGCCGTTTCCGTTGGTGAATTGTCAATTGAGGGTATCATCATTTCAAGTTCGTAAATAATACTAGTTCCCTAGCTTCGTTACTATCTACTTACTTGGATCGATAATATCTGTCGCTAAGTAAAATAAGCCCCAGTTGTATTTTGCCGTGAGCAAGAACCGAGTAGTGCAAATGAAATAAGGTTTATGCGGCCGTCCACAACATTCAGGGATCCGATGTAAGTATCGCCTGAGAGGCGTCTAACCCATGGCGTCTAATGCCTGTAGCTGAGCTGTCCCCTACGAAAGCTTGGCGCTCCTGTGTCGGCAGAGTGCCGGCTCACCAGCATCTGTCGACTCCGAGGCCTATCGGTACAGTAATTGACCTTCTTACTTGGGAGTGAGTGGATCTTAGGAAGATAGTCACGCCAGATAAAAGACATGAACTTACCTAGTACTTGGCACATACTACGGTATCAACGAGTCGAAGTTGAATCCTAGTGGAAGCTATGTCATCCTCTCATATTCCCAGATTAAACCAGAGATATGGTTTGTAATCAGATAGTTCGCTTAAAACATGAGATCTTTACTATGCTACTCGTTTGACTGTTGCATTTGTCAGCTGAAGGACGCGGATAGACTAACGGCTATTGTCGATGTCGAATGATTTTGAATATCAGCGCTCAAGTTTGTCCTAATGAAATCCCAAAACCTCCCAAAAGTAGACATTTTAATCATTAGATATCTAAGTCGTCTTGTAAATTTTACTTCTTTTGATACATTGTTACTTCAATCTCCAACATCTTCCGAATATCGGCGTCATGGCGCACAAGCAACCACGTGCATCTTCAGGCATCCCTTCGTTTGAATCAACCACGCTTGAAAATATCTCAGCCGCCGTGAAGGTGGTTCAAGCCACTTTCAAATCTAAGAAAACCAAAGATGTCGAGTTTCGTCTGACCCAGCTCCGAAAGCTATACTGGGGCTTGAAGGACAACATCGATCTACTTCGAGATTCTTTGAAGTGCGACTTGAACCGACCAGTTCATGATGCACACGTTTCAGATATCGATTGGAGCATCTCCGACTGCATGTTTGCGATTAAAAACCTGAAGACATGGGTCAAGGACGACAAAAATATTGACGTCGCTTTGCCGTTCTCTCTTCTTAGACCAAGGATCAGAAAGGAGCCCCTTGGCACGGTTCTCATCATCGGCACTTACAACTTTCCCGTGCAGCTCAATATCTGCCCCCTCATTGGCGCAATAGCTGCAGGTTGTACCGCAGTTGTAAAGCCCTCCGAAAATGCTCCAGCGACTGCCATGGTCCTCACTCGTATCATCGAGGGCTATCTGGATCCTGACTCGTACAGGATCGTCAATGGCGCTATTCCAGAGACGACTGCTCTGCTCAATGAGAAGTGGAACAAGATTCTCTACACAGGTGGAGTCAACGTGGCCAAGATCATCTCTAAGAAAGCTGCAGAAACACTTACTCCGGTTTGTCTGGAGCTCGGTGGCAAGAATCCGGCATTCGTGACGAGTCACGCAGATCTCCGTCTTGCTGCAAGGAGGCTTCTGTGGGGGAAGACGCTCAATGCCGGGCAAGTGTGTGTCTCGCACAACTACGTCCTAATTGAGAGAGCCCTGGTCAAACCTTTCATCAAGTTTCTCCAAGAATCCTATATCGACTTCTTCCCGAAAGGCGCGAGAGAAAGCCCCGATTTCTGCCGCATTATCAATACTCAACACTTCGATCGCATGAAGAGGATGCTAGACAGCTCGCGTGGTCAAGTTGTCTTAGGTGGAGAAACAGACCGTGATGATCTTTACATTGCTCCGACAGCAGTTCTCGTGGAGAGCGGGGATGATGTTATGGTTCAGGAGGAATCATTCGGGCCCATTTGGGCCATTTTACCCTATGACAACATCGACGATGCGATTGCGGTGGCGAATGCGACCGATTCTACTCCCCTTGCCCTCATGGCTTTTGGTAGCCAGGCTGAAAACGAGAAAGGTATGAGAACCGATAGTATAGACACCCCTCGTGATTGATGCTAATACTTGAGTTACAACAAAGTTCTTTCTGGTGTTACATCTGGCGGCGCAACTCTCAACGACGCCTTCATGCATGCCGCAGTTCACACTTTCCCCTTTGGGGGCGTGGGATACTCTGGTCACGGATCTTACCGCGGCAAAGCTTCCTTTGACTGCTTCACGCATCGTCGCACTGTCGCCGAGACCCCTGGTTGGGCTGACAAGATTTTCCGCGTTCGCTACATGCCATACCTGGAGTCAGAGCTGAGAATGTCCCAATGGCTGGGCGACGTGAAGCCTGATTTCGACCGCGATGGAAGGCAAATCTTTGGGCTCAAGTCTTTGGTGGAGTCTGTTCTTCGGGTCGGCAGTGACTCGGGAACCGGTGCGCTCTTCCGCTGGACTATCATTGGGGTTGGTAGTTGGTTGCTGTACGGCCGTTCATGGGTTTGAGGTACCTAATTTGGGAATGGATCATTGAGTCCCTTGGCTCTTGGCCGGCTAGTAGAAGTTGTACTTGAGAGACATTAACCTTTCGCATTCGCTTTGTGCCAACTTCGTCCTAGTATGTTCTGAAGGCCTCCGTTACGACAGGACATCTATTTGTCTTGTGATACCTTACACCAAATCGCAGGCTCACTACATTCAGGTTTACTATTGCGCAGGCCGAAATTTCTTTGCGTGATTCCTAGAAAAATCGCTCGGTCTTTTACCATATATAGGTTGTAATTCTAACTCATGTTGAGACCTGATTATTCCTTGAATTGGGCATATGGTCAAACAAACGTATGACTTGGGACGGCGTCATAGGAAATGAGGTGTACTCATCCATACGTGTAACTTTTGGCCGGTCACACCAGCTCAGTTGCAGCGTTGGTATCGTACCGAAATATATCTGCCGCGTGGCATTGCCGAAGACAGCTTATAAATCCAACAAACCTCTTCAGCATTGGCTGTTGTGAACACACAGAGGTACTTGGGAAATAGTCTGGACTCTAAGGACTCCAAGGACTCCCATGCGCCTACGGGATGTGGGCGGTCTGGAATAAGGTTGGCTGCCTACCTACCTGGCGACACAAGGATGGCGACACCGCTGATAACTGGATGTGTACAAGATAAGCAAGCGAGTGAGGCCAGATAAAGTTTGCTTAGACTGCATCATTAAACGGCTGGGCTAGCGGGCCGGGGCGCTTCAACCCCCCGGCCATCTGCAGCCGAGACTACGGCGTCCCGGGGTGACCTCCCTCTAACTTCTTCTTTCAGAAGTTCGGGGCTTATTTCGATACCGAGCGGCCTTCACGCCGTCCGCTGACGAATACATGCAACTTCGGCGATGACGGTGAGGCCTGGGCAAGAGCTGCACCCTCGTTGCGTAAGTCGGCATCCCTTTCCATTAGCTAAACCTGGAACATGACAATCGCACTGCTAAAGGGAGGGATTGGGCAATTACTCATTTCGCAACAGCCGTAACCCAGCCTTGGCCCTCACATCATCGCACGGCCATGTATCTTAAACGAGTGTAAAAAGATACGGGCTTGAAGACCGTCTATATTGGACTCGGGGCTATAAGAACTGTTTAAGCCTCTAACACCAAACATGTGCGTGCATGACCTTAGTCCTTTAAGTCGAGTCTTTCTTAGTATCTTACATCAATTTACCTATATCGACACATACTGGTCCTCCTCTCCTATCTACGACACTATGGGATCTTTACCACTTAACCCTGATGTCCTCGTCGTCGGCGCAGGTCCTGTGGGGCTTTTTGCTGCCTTACGTCTGGCCAAAGCAGGTGTTAGCGTCACCATACTCGAGAAAGACAGCGGTCTCTCCCAGCTTCCTCGGGCTTGTATGTTTTACCCTCAACCTCAGTTCGCTTTGGCAGAAGCCGGCATTTGGGATGCCATCATCAAGGGCGGCGGGTTTCGAAGTACTGGCCTTGACATCCGTCTGCCTCCCACTTCTAATGAGGAAGGCGGAAAGAAACCTGGAAAGGTTGTTGGATCATTCCCGAAAGACCCGAAGCATGACCCAAGTGGCCCGCCAGTCAGACCCCCAGCAATCAGCATGCTTAACATGGCGCAACCTGAGCTCACCAAAGTCTTGATGGAAAAGGCGACTGAGACAGGACGTGTCCAAGTCCTCTTCAATAAAGAGCTGGTTTCGATCCTCAACGACGGCTCCAACGGATCCGAAACCGTTACGATAGCAGTCAAAGATCTCAATACCGGGCAAATCGAGGAGCATTTTGCTTCATTTCTTGTGGGTTCAGATGGAGGCAGATCCAAAACTAGGTCCCTACTTGGCATCTCCTTTCCTGGACACACCTGGCCTGAGAAGCTCATTGCGACAGATGTCTGGTTGAAAAACACTGCAGATAGCCCCGTCACGACAACCCTTTTGATGGAGCCGGTGCATTACACCATCATCACCCCTCTTACACCTCCCGTGAAAGGCGAGGTGACGAAGTGGAGACTCACTTTCGCGGTTGATCCCGAAGAGCTCAAGACCAAGACCGAGAAAGACCTTCTCTCAGAAGAATACATTTCACGCCATTACGAGCGCGCTTGGGCCGGACCACGACCCTTGACATACAAGATCGATAGAGCAGCGACGTACACCATTCATCAACGCCTGGCCTCTAACCTGAGGCGAGGGAGGTGTCTCTTAGCTGGCGACGCCGCACACGTGAACAATGTAGGAGATGATGAGGCATGACAAACATTCGAGCAGGTCTAGTAGAGCTAATTTTGATGATATAGGTTATTGGTGGATTGGGTCTGAGCAACTGTCTAATGGAATCCGTTGCTCTCAGCGACGCCCTTATCTTGATCCTCAAGGAGGGGAAACCTGTCGACCCGGTACTGACTATGTACTCGGATGAGCGACGTCAAGTCTTCCAATTCTTCATTGATCCTGTATCTTCCTGGGTAAGATCTCTGCATTGGCAGCATTATTCATAATTCACATTCCCCTCAGAGTCAAAAGAAGAAAGAGGTGCTGACAAGTCCCATGAACAGAGCAAGCTAAGAATTCAGGCAGGCGAGCAAGACGATTGGTTCTTCCGCTGTTTGAGTGATACTTCAAGCCCATCATTTGCACGATGGGTTGACATGATGGAAAATTTCTGGCCGACAAGAATAAGAGAGATGGCCAAAGCAGTCTGATAGGTCTCAAGCTGCTTAGTTGTCGGCCGTTGCGACTCAAGCCATTCTTCTTGCACTCAGTCTGTATCCTGGTTTATCGTGCATCGCATCGCATTAAGCCACAATCACGCGAAATTGCAACATCCAGCAGCACGTGTGTATGCTGCATATTGTACTGAAATTGCTCCAGATCTACTTGTGGAATGCCATCTGTGATAGTCGGACCTATTGCATCATCTTAGGAAGGAAGAGAAGTTTCGAATTTGGCTGGAATCATGTACTCCTGACACTTATCTTGGAGTGCTAATCCTTGATGAGTGAACGATTGATCTTGAAGGAGCTGTTTTAAGACGGTCTGGCGAAATGGCTGTTGAGGACCAACAATTCGACGATGTATCATCCAAATTACCCAATCGCACGGGGGCATGGAGCGAGTCTTGCTACCACTTGGTGTGCGTGGCTTTGCACTTGGATTTTTGAACTTCGGGCATGAATGGGGTGTGAGGTTCGTCGCCATCCGGGCGCGCCCCTGAGCGGATAGATCGAACTTCCGGCCTGTAGTCTTGACAAATGCGTGATCTTTCCCAAGCAATTTAAGTATCAAATTTAGTGGCATTCCGGCCAAGAGTCAGACAGTTGTCATTTTTTTACTCCTAAGTTCATTCTAGGCATAGTTTGCTATCGTAAGCGTGCCCGACCCGCGCGGGTAATGATCACGCACGCAGTACGGCTCAACGGCGCAGGCCCGCCCCGTAGTCCGGCCGGCCGCTGTGCCGCACTTCAGCGGCGACTCAATCGGGTCCGATTAGGCAGCTGGGCCTCATTCTGGAGGACAAGCAATAAAGAACCGAAAAACGTCGAAAGAAAGAACACGTATATCTATGCGGTGTTCTCGTGTTTCTTTTCACCCAGATTGATCATTCTCATCTCACATCTCATTCCATCACTTCTCTATACCTCATAGAAGACATTGTCAGCTACCTTATCACACCACTTTCACCATGTCTACGCCGGTCAAAAGCCAGCTTCATCTCGTGCTGTACCGAGGATTCCCAATTTCCAATTCCTATGTCTGGTCACCTTTCGTCACGAAGCTTGAAGCGCGCCTTCGATTCGCTAAGCTCCGGTTTCGCATCGACCAAGGTTCAATGAGCAAGTCACCCCGTGGTAAAATACCATACATTGAGATCGCCCAACTCAATCAAGATCAGCCGATCACTTTGAGTGACACCAGTCTCATCATCCAACGACTCATCGATGAAGATGTTTGTCCAGACCTCAACGAGCCACTTTCACCAATCGCCAGAGCCCAAGACGCTGCCATCCGCGCCCTTCTCGAGGACAAGCTAGCCTTCTACCAGGTAAGTACAGATGACTGTCTGAGCTATTCCCAATATACTCACAAATACTCACAAATACTTACTCACTTGTATAACAGAGCGCAGAGAGATGGCAAGACAACTACGAAACCATGCGATCAGGTGTAATGAATGCGATCCCGTGGCCAATACAGAATCTCATTGGTCTCCTTGCCTACCGTGGTGTCACTCGGACCCTCTACGGCCAAGGCACTGGCCGTTTCTCTAGTGAAGAGCTTGCAGAATTCCGGCGGGATGTTTGGGGACATGTTAATGCGCTCTTGAGTGAGACTCGGCTCACAGCTCCTGATCTTCAGACACCTTTCTGGGTGTTGGGCGGCAAAAGTCCTTCTGAGGCGGATGCAACCGTCTTTGGCTTCATTGCATCAGGTTTGGGATGTGCAGCGTAGGTCACCTTATCTAGTGCGGTTGCATACCCGGAGAAGAAGCTAATAATCTTGGTGACAGGGCACCAGATAGCAAAGGGATCATAAAGAGTTACCCTGTCTTGGTCGATTATGCGGAGCGAATCCATTACGTTTACTTCGAGGACTACGCTTTGTGGGAAGAAGATGCGTGAGGAATCTATAGTGGAACGAAGCTTTGGAGAGCAAGTATCACTCATGACAAAACCGGCATATCAATTGATTCGCTAAAGTAGTCAATTCTTCTGATGTGGATTAATTCATCAATAAGACAAAGGCTGTATCTTCAACTAGCTTAAACACTGCCGTCTCTGCAGAAGGTCGTAGTCGAAAATTGGTCCGCACAGCAATCGGTGTAGGCTTGACGATCAGCTGGCTCGCATTCATAGCCATCTATCACCTGTTAATTGAATGTACAAGGTTTTGGAATAGGCATAGCATACTCCACTTCTGAATATCCGGGCAGCAAGTAATTGATGCAGTCGTACTGCGATCGCACGAGCAAAGAATGGCTTGCGACACACCGATGAACGGGCTGTTGTTGAGTTTGAGGTTAGAAGAGCTCACATGGAAGGTACACACACGGACGCAACACTTACACGATAGCGAGGAGGAGTTGAGTGAACTGCATCTTGATCCCGAGGACTGTAGAGATAGCTTGAACGTGAATAGGTCAAGAATGACTTTGGCCCAGGAGGAAACGATCGTCGTACTTATATGAGTGAATGAGTCGGCTCCCGGGTTCCCTCACATGACAGGACCAGCTTCCCCAGAGCGAGCAGTTTCCATTCCAGGAGTTAAGGTTATGGCTAAACACATGCGGGGCATAACAAGGCGCTGTCCTTCCACTTCGGGAAGCGTCCGCCGGTAGAATAGATTGACGGGACCCACCCCGGACCGGAGCATGCCACACAAAGAGCCATGATCGATACGTCGCCTCCGAGTCTGGCAGGAATGAACAGTGATCCGATCACCAAAGACTATAAGACCACAGATAAGCACTCAAAAATCTGCCCCTGAGTTGACAGGTCAAGAAACAACGTGGATCGATAAGAGTCGAGGGTTCCCAATTCCGCACAGACGCAGTATTCCTCCCTGCCCCTATGCTTTGTTCATTGAACTAAGTAAATACCCAGGGTATACCCAAGTAGGTACGAAGCCATCACAATACTCATACAGCCTTGCTCCTTTAAGTGCTGCCAATTCAAATTTCAGTGACATGGATACGATTGGACTGAATGAGCATGTAACTATTCGAAGGAAAATGGTGCGTAGACGAAAGAGTAACAAATCGCCACGGGAAGGATCCACAAAGTCATCACATATCTCAAGCTGATCTACCTAATGACAGGAAACCACCGTTCAGAGTAACATTGGTAGCCTTACCAGATGCATCAATGGTGAAAACCACTCGAACGTCCACACTTGACCCCAGAGAGTCAACGTCCTGCCAAGTAATACAGGTCGGCGTGCCCATGTCGACTGGAGCGCTCTTGTCCTGGAAAACCGCCACAAACTGGTGTTGAGTATTCGAACCAACGTTGCTTGGATACAAACGGAAGTCCAGGTCCTCCAACTTGATGCCTGAAGCATTCGCAATCTGGGCACGGAGGTCATTCTCTCCAGCTTTTAAGGTCGAGACAAGCAGCCCAGGCCCGTCGCGCGAGGTGTTGAAAGCGGCAACGCCCCCAGGTCCTTCAAAGATGCCAACATATCGCGCCGTCGCCTCAGTAGCGGCGAGCTCTTGGAGCTTTACAATCGCCAGAGAGACGATGTCGGCGTAAACATTTAGATCCGGACCGCGGGTTGCTTCAGTATCGTGCGCGAGGATCGCGAACCCAGCGTTGAAGTCAGGGGCTAGGCCAAAGTAGCTCGCGTAGTGTCCAATCAGACCAGTCTTGGTGAAGACATCGAGAACGGAGCTGTTCGCATATTGACCAGCGTGATAAATCTCCCAAGGCCTACCGACGCCGTTGCGAAGGTTTGATGTGTCGGCAACGGGCTGCAGCCAGCGGCGAGTGGTGGCTGGTGGTATGAGAAGAGAGCTTAGCATGGCGTGGCCTGCACGCGCAAGATCCGAGGAGGAGGAAATCATTGAGAGTGCGCTGCCAGGAGTTAGTCTTGAGCGACTAAGACGTAGAAAAGATGTAGTGTGGAATACATACGCTGGTTCGCCGGTAGCTGAAACGTTCAGATCTCGAGCAAACACCTTAGCATCCTGTAGTGATGATAGAAGGCCGCTGTTCGTCATGTTGAGAGGTTCAAACACACCAGTCGCGAGAATGCTGTCGAATGTCGTGTTTTCACTACCTTCAACTTTGTTTGCCTCCAATGCCAGGGCGAGGAGCTGGAAAGCAGCGTTTGAGATAATGGGCGTAGTGTCAGGTAGGAAAAGTGGCGGTTGACTACCGAAATTGTCGATGAACTCATCGCGACCGCAATACTTGCTCAAAACACAAGTGTAAGCTAAGAAGAAGCGATTAGTGTCTATGTGTATGCTTTGAGACATTCTTAGCAAACTCACATTCTCTCGCCAGCCCAGACATCTGACCTGCCAGTGACCCGACAGTGATATCATCCCACTGAACTTTCATCTCCCCTGTAGAAACATGCTTGAGCTCTGGCAGAAACTCTGTGATGGGCTTTCCCCATTGCTCGTCTCCAACCTCGACAAGCCATGCGTAGACGGTGAATAGTTGGGTTAGAGTACCCAGAGGAAACACCGTGTTGGAATCCAGTGTCGAGTTCTGCGGGGCTTCGGGGGCTGCGTAATGATACTCAAAAAACACGGGATCCTCTTCTGCCCCATCTGAGCCCGAGAACAAGACCACTGAAAAAGAAGTGGTGTTGGGTGCGATCTCACCAAAGTCTTCGGAGCCGCCCGCTTTCACAAGCTGGTCGAACAACCCCGTAAAGCTTTTGGTGAAGGATTTGACAGCTTCAGCGTTCTTGTCGATGGTCGGCATATGATAGTAAGCTTTCAAGAGAGGGCATGGCTGATAAACTGGGTTTCCTGCAAGAGTTATCGGAAGAAAATACAATGAAGCCACTGCCGAAGCAACAGACAATATGTTTTGACGCATGATGAGGGAATGATGTAGATGATGCACGTATTATATGAGGCACGAAGCTGTTTCGGTATGAGATGGCGATGATGGATTTCGACCCCATCTCCACAGCGGACTTCAGATTTGTTATATACCATTCTTCAATGCCTCTCGTCCGCTGTCCTTGTTGCAGCAGGTAGACTATTACCAACTCGACTACGGACACGGAGGCCGCGCACGCAGCACGTCTCTAGCCTACCGATTTCAGGCAGTATTGTTGAAGCAACGACTGAAGATACACCGATCCTCTATTCAAGATCACGTGGACTGACTGACACTAGTTTTCTTCCGCCTGCAAGAATGCTGCTCGCTCCGACAGTCATTAATTCCGACAGCTAAAAGGGGTAGGATGTCCAAAATCCGACTCCGAGTCCGTGTCCGACCCCGCCACAACCGTGGACTCAAAGCCATTAAATTGCTGCCGCTTCCTCGCATTTTCAATAGGATCGCACTAAAACTGCGCTCCGCCACTGTGTTCGTTGCCCATACCATTGCCCCAGCCTCTGAAAGGAATGAAAGAATCTGGTAAGAAAGAGAGGGTATCCATGACGAAATCGGGGTTCGAGACTAGTGTGGCGGTGTTGGCCATTGAAAAGTCCGGGTACGCGACATTTCCCGCCGACGGCACCATGTTCTGCGAGAATATGGAAGACGCGACTGTGTAATCTAGGCTTGCGTTTTGATTCGAAAAATCCGAGCTTGGTGTTCCCATGGTCGTAAACCCTGCAGTAGACGTTGGCAGGCTGGCATGGATACTATGGGGCGAAATTTCTTGCTGCTGGGCTTGTGCTTGTTGCTGAGCAGCAGCCTGACTCTGAGCATGGAGGTAAAACTTCTCGACCCGTTTTGCACGAATCGCAAAGTGGTAGAAACTGTCGCGGTCGCCTCTGTCATCAAGGTCTGGTGAGCTTGCAGCGTCGAGCCTGAGCACGACCTGGCGAATGGTGTGTGCAATGTCTGCAAACTGCCTCAAGTGCTCCGCCATGAACCCTACCCGGGGATCCGCAGCTAGCAGATCCAGCCGTGCGGCTAGAGTGAAGCCACAATGCAGCATTACCCAGACTATGTTTGGGAAGTAGACCTCTTGTCCATGAGGTGTATGGAGGAGGACGCTAACGAGCGATTTGGCCGATACTATGCTCTCGGATAAACCTGCGATGAACCGCTGCATTGGGGCGTTTTGCGGGTTGTTGAGACCAAACGGTGTCTCTGGTAGAGACAGCTGGTTCAGGCAGAGCTGGATTGTGTGTAATTGGGGCACCAAGATTGCTACGATGAATGGTTAGGAGTCTACTCGGGCTTGTATACACGGGCATTCAACTTACGACAATCGCCAAGAGCGAAGGTCAGCCCGCTCTTAAACACGTCGACCCTTTCCTTAGCTTCTGATACCGCAGCTTGAATCTGCATAGGATCTAATGTCGACTCGTTCTTCACAATGTCATCAATGTCTTCGGCTAACCGCTGTAGGCTGATGATGTACGGAAGGTACTGATCAGTGGGGTACTCAGAGATCTCCGCTAGCTTCTCAGCAGTTTCGGTGATGTAACTCGAAAGAGTAACTATGCGAAGCTTCTGAAGCACGATACTCGTGCTACGAGGGTTTGAATATTAGCTGGGGGCCCAGCATCACAGCCTGCGGGAACCGTCGACTTGACAGACATACCAAGATGAGAGATAATACGTCCCAAGAAACGTCCTACGTTCATCTAAAGAGTCGACATAGTCTTGTGAAGTGCTCATGCCCTCAACGTTCCAACGTTTCGGGTTCTTTGGCCTATCGAAACGCAGATCAGACACTATGCTCGTAGCTAGATGAAGATGCTGTGAGTATCTCTTCGGCCTTGGTTGGAAGTGGGCCCTGTGACGAGGTTAGTGCCAGGGACATGGAGGGTTAGTGTGGATTCGCATTACCAGGCGAGATGGACGAGGAGGCCCTGGAGTACGTCAAGGCAGGCAAAATCACCCTTCACCAAGCGGACCGCGATGAGGTCGTTAAACATCTGACCCAGTGCTCGCTGCAGGCGGACATCATCGTATGACGAAACAGCGAGAAGGCCGAGCAGCAAGGCTGGCCTTGACTGCCTCAAAGAGCTCACATTTTCTGATGCTGGGATGATGATGAATGGAAAATGAGGTGTCAACTTGGTACGAAACCTCTCAAGGAGCTCCTGGCCTTTGTCGATAGAAAGCTGGCCGGCCTCGAATGGGTCATGAACGCCGGTGCCAAGGCTACGACCGGCTGGACCGGCATCACCGGCTCGGGGATGTTGAGTGGATGAACTGCCAGACGAGGCAGCAAGCTGCGGAGGAGTCCGGGTTTGATCGGGCGTAAGGCTTTCAGAGGCGGAAGGACTTTCGGTCACAGGTTGGGCGGGTTGGGCCGGCCTCTCCGGAACCTGCAACTTGTTGGACCTTTTGCGCCGTCTCTCGCGTCAGTTTTCGGCGGCAACCACCCGACGTTGGACAAGGAAACTTGTGAGAACTACCTGGAACGCGGCCCGGGCGGCTTCCTCCCGCGGGCCACAGCATACGTGCAATCTTTGCCCAGCCGGAGGCATCTATCGCAGACGTTGGAGTCCTGGGAACGATCGCACTTGATTTTGGCGTGGGCGCATGTACGACACGTCTTCAAAAGCGGGGTTGGACTGCGTTGGCGAGACTCCATGACGCAGACGCACAACGGGATACGTGCTGACGGAGGGGCGGCGGCGGCGGCGGCGCAACACGGAGGAGGGGAAAGGGAAGGGAAGGGGGCTAGGCGGTTCGGAGTCCTCGGTGTGGTTAGCCAAACGGTCATGGAAGAAGCAGCATCGCTACGGACACGGGGTGAAAAGAATTGATTTGGCGTACGGACACGGGGTCGATGAGTCGGGGGGGCCAGAGAGACATTAATCTGTTCCCAGCGAGATTGCGGACGGGGTCGACGCCGCCGACACAGCCGAGTGTTTAATGTCCGATCCAACGGTGCAGGGGTCTGCGGTGGCTTAGATTCTCGAGCTAGGCCAGACTAACGCTCCATCACTAAACTCTGAGAGGAACGCGATCCACTAAATCAAGGCTGATCAACTGCACGGAAGCCTTTTTACCGCGGTGTGATGAGGCTAGCAGGTCGCCTTCTTGTCGATTCAATGATTGCTGGGCCAGTCAGAGAGCAGCTCACATCACCAGCGCAATCGCAACGTCGCATTGAAGAAGCGGAAGGATGCAGTAGCAGGGAAGTCTTATTGCCAGCCGTGCCAGCCAACCCCGAAGCTCTTGAAAGGCTTGATGGAATTGTCTAAGCTCTGGGTCACCGCCAGTCAACACACCGCAAGGTACCTTACGAGGTAGGATCACAAGCATCTCATAATGTGAACTATTTCTCAGATCATCAAGCTTGCCCAGGAATTGGGCGGAAGTGGATAAAAAGGATGTTCGTGCACGTCGCAAATGAGATGCGATACTTGATATTCGATCGTGCTAGAAAGCCAGTCGTACATCTGAAGTGACGTAAATTGTCAGCTGCCGTGTTTGAGAAGACCTCTGAGTGGAATCCGCAGCACGTCCCAGAGCTCGGAACTTTTCTTTCTTTCTTTTTCTCTTTTTGTTTTTCGAACAAAGTGGCACACGATTGAACATCGTAGGCTCTTTTGTCTAATTATTACACCATCGAAAAAGACGATGCTGTTTCATGTATCATTGTACTGGCTTGCTTACGGTTACGCCAGAAAAAACCGGCCGAGGCCATTAATTATTGCTGGTCAACGTTGATTCAAGCATTGCTTCGATCCGACAGCATCAACACGTAGCCCAATTAATAGATATAAGCCCAGACAAGTGTCCTTTTTGCGAAGTCATTCCCAAAAAACGGTCACGCCAAGAATAAGATCACCACTTTGCATCGTACCACAGCAGTGTCTTAAGTTGCTACCCACGACACAGGATGGATCCACTGACAGCCGTCGGGCTGATGGCAAACATTTTGACCTTTGTCGATTTTGGCCTTAAAGGCCTTAACGAAGCCAAAATAGTCTACAAATCCTCATCAGGTCTCACTGAAGAAGCTGCCAACCTGTAGAGATTTGCTGAGCAAATGTGTCGTTTCGCGAACAATCTCCAGACCCCGGAGCCCATGAAACTCGATGACGGCGAGAAGGTCCTCTGCGCATTAGCAAAAGACTGCTGCAAAGTTTGTGGGGATATTCTTACGCTCATTGATGGCATACGATCCAAAAAGCCGTTTTCCGGAATACATGCAATCAAGTCGTTTGAAAGGCGTAAAATATCAAAGTGATTTGAGATGATTACAATTCAAACTCAACTCCTGCCAGAGCCAAATCGGTCCTCAACTCACGTATATCACAAGGTTTGTCATCCCTTCTGCATGTACACATAGACAATTCACCTCTGCTAAATTTTATGAATAGTGAAAGAATCGTCTCAAGACTCAACATCTTGGTAGGAAACGAAAAAGACAGCGTTTCTCGGCTGCAAGAGATCAAAGGCTCTATCGAGAGTCTACAAACTATTAGCGACGTCTGCAGCCTGCGAGACTCTATCAAAGGCGATATTCAGAAGCTTTTACTCATACCCCAACGTTCGCTTAAACACCTTGCTCAGAGGTCTATTCTCAGAGCACTTGAATTCGACACCATGTACTACTGCTATGACACGATTTGCGACGCGCATGAAAAGACGTTTCGGTGGATATTGGCCGATGATTTTGAGGAAAAATGTAACGTCGACTGCCCGAATGGTCGCCCAAATGAGCTTTATCCGACAGCGGGACTGAAATGATGAAGGAAACGAACCTCAAGGTCGACGCTACTTCCGCTCTGGCGGAAGACAACGCGCTTGTGATCTGTACAGGAGTTGACGGGGATGACTTCCCACTGCTTGCCAGAGAAGTCTCACATGGCCCATATCAAATTCCGTCATCAAAATGCTTTGCCACTTGCGAAGAGCGCCGACACATCCGACAGAAGCTTACGCGGTGGCTATCTTCAGGCAGCGGGGTGTTCCACTTCTCGGCTAAGCTCGGAGCTTGCAAGTCGACTGTGATGAAGATGATAACCAACCATGATGAGAGCCGAAAGCGGCTTGATACTTGGGCAGGTGAGTTGTCCTTTCTCAAAGGCTTGAACGGAATAGCAATCTGACAAGGATATCTGCAGGCGATAAGACTCTGATTTGTGCCAAGTTCTTCTTCTGGAACTCTGGGAGCGAGCGGCAAAGGTCCATCTCCGGTTTATATCTCGGGCTGCTCCATGAAGTTCTCTCAGCTCATCCTGATCTCACACCCCATGACCTTCCCTCGTTCTGGGAGACGGTGTACACATCCTCTTGGCCGGCCGGTGAACGAATGCACATTTCGCCATCCCAAGCCTTACAAGGTCTTGACCGACTCTTTCGAGGGAGCGACATAAGTCAGAACTACCGCTTTTGCCTTTTCATCGACGGCCTAGGCGAGCTTCACGAAACGACAGAATGCTCGTATTCTGATCTGACTGAGATGATCTACCGCTGGTCTTCCCTTACATCTCGACTTACAAGTTACGATTAAGATAGATCGCATGGAATCGATGCTTTGCAAGTTCGATGATAACAAACAAAGCCTAGGAAATGGATCCAGCACATATTTCAGTGACGTACCCGCATTGAAAGATTGGTGTTTTAGCCTACGCCCACGACAGATCATTGAGCTGTGGTCTTTCGAGAACAAAGCCCGGCTTCTTCACCTACTGGATGAGATAAATGGCAAGCCAGAAGCCAAGCTTCAAAGAGGAGAAGAGGCAATCAACGAAGATGAGCCTCGGTCCCTACCCTTAGGCGAGAACCGGAATACTGGGCATGAAGCGGTCAACGACGGAATCGGTGTGGCACTTGAGCATCTGGGAAAGCGAGCCATTGTGCCGAGACTATTCGCGCATGTTTTCATCGTTCGTTTCGCTGCCACGCTGGTCTCAGGTAAGTACTTGACTCCTCGAGTCTCGCGGTAGTCCCTTCGCCAGAATGTTGCTAACAACACTGCAGTATGGCTTCTGAGCCAGCTCTCTGAACTCGCTTTGAGACAGATTCATGCTTGAGGCGGAATTTTGCAGAGAGTTTGGAGTTTGGCGATAGGTTTGTATTTGCAAGAGGTTCTCACGAAGTCCAGTATTAATTGACATCGTCGGGACCAGCTCCCAGGGTCTTCTTCACAGAGAAATGTTGGGAGCCGCGTCTTGTTTGCGTTGAATCTTGAATGTTAGAAGGGTGTAGTTTGAAGTGAATCCATTTGTGAAATTTATGTGCGCCTTGCAATGCCTCGTTCCCGGAAGGTATTTATCTAACCGTACTCGCACGAACCCATGGTCAAGAAACTACCGACGCAGAAGTCATGGCTCAGGAGCAAACTGGGAACCTTCCAAATACCTTCAAACGGAAAGGGAAATATCATGACAAGCCAGAAAGCTCCTCAAAATCAAATCCCTTGAATCCATCCTCAACAGCCCACGCCCTTCCCTTCTCTCGCTCATACAACGCCTCACATGCTCTACCCACAACAAGAAGCCCAGGCGGCCTGCTCCCCTCAGCCTCAATGGCTTCAGCAACATACCCCAACGTCGTCCGAATCACCCTCTGGTCAGGGCAACTCGCCCGCTCAATAACAGCACACGGCGTATCCCTCGGCCACAGCGCCCTCTTCGGTGTGCTCTTCTCCTCCCCTTCGCGCGCAGCAACTTCCGAGTCGAGGTGAGTCGTCAACTCCCCAACCAATCCCGTAATCCGATGCAAAGCCATCAAAAACACAACCGTACGGCTGGGGATATACTCTGGCGGCGTCGGCGCCTTGCCCTTCTTCCCTGTGCCGGTACACACAAGGACCTGATCCGCGACATCCCTCTGCGTAGGCGGAATTCCCGCAAACAAAGGCGCGCTCAACGACGATGTGATGCCCGGTAGCACCGTCACCCGCTCCCCGAACCCGTGCTCTCTGAAATACGCCACCTCCTCTCCTCCGCGGCCGTAGATGAAGGGATCGCCTTGCTTTAGCCTCAACACCGTCTTGCCCTCCTTTGCGCCCGCCAGCGCGAGCTCGTGGAGTTCTTCTTGGGCTTGGTCTGCGTTGCCTGGGAACTTGCGCGCAATCTTGACTGGGGTGCGGCGCGGGATAAGGTCCAGCACGCCTGCGGGGACGAGTTTGTCTGCGAGGATGAGGTCTGCTGTCTGGATCGCCTTGTGGGTTGCACGGGTCAGGAGGTCTGGGTGTCCTGGGCCGCTGCCCGCGAGGATGATTCTCCCCTGCTGCTGCGGGCGTGCTGCACCACCTGCTGCGATGACTGGTGGTGGTCTCGCCTCTTCTGGTGGGTTTCCGAAACCAGAGTACGACTTCAGTACAGACTCGACGTCCTCGTCGTTGATGGCGGCGAGCCGCTTCAGGGGCCAGTACTCGCATACCTGACTCAGCCACCTCATGCGCCGGTTCTTTGCCGCGTCGAGATCTGCCTCGGTGACGAGTTTGTTGAATGATGCCGTCTGGTCGAACGAATCGTCGACCTCGTCTGCCGCGAGACGGTCTTCCGTTTGGATGCGCCTGCGAACATCGCCTAGTCTCGCGCAGGCGGCACCTAGATCCCGGGGAAGCGCGGCGGCGACTTCGCGCCGGATGCGGGAGGCGAGCTTACAGCCGCGCCCGTTTGTCGTAACGCCAATTTGTAGAGGTCCGTCGGTATGTGTTGATAGAAGTGAGAACGAGCAAAGCTGCGGCGCGTCGACTACATTGATGGGAATACGATGCCGTCTACACAGCGCTGAAATTTGAGCTGCTTGCGGGGAGGAAGAAGATGTGACGAAGACGGCGTCAACGACGTTATCGACCTCGTCGCGACCTAGAGTGAAGAGGTCTGTGTCGGCAAAGGCTTTCCTGTGCCATGCCACCTCGCCGGCGTCGATGCGCTTCTGGAGGCCGTAGTGGAGGTCTTGTGTGTCTGGGGCGATGAGGATCGGGGTTGCGCCGGCGTTGATGGTTTGTGTGCAGCGGGCTGCGGCAAGGGGATTTGTGCCGATGATGAGATGTGTGTTGCCCTTGCAGTTGAGGGATGTGAGGAGTGATGTTGTTGTCGCCATCTTGGGCTGTGTGAGTGAAGACGATGAGTCTTCTTCTTCTTGCTGCTTCTTTTTCTCTCGAGTTCAAGTACACGATCCCCGTCTCTCCAGATGGTCGAGTGAGGGTCGTCTAAGTGGAGTATGCGACAGAGGTCGTAGTTGAAGAACCAACAGTCCAAGTGAGACCAAATGGACGAGAAATGAATCGAGAACGAGTAGCAGAATCAACAAAGTCTCATAACTCTGAAGTCAAATAGAGAAATAAAGCATTGATATGAATTACTCACTCATTGTCCTCCCCCAAGATTTGAGTGAAGCTAACTAATAAGGTAATCTGCCAAAGCCCGAAGACGGCCGGGGACCCGTGGGACCCAATCATGCGGCGGGCAAAAAACGTTGGTTGGCCAAATTTTCATTCGCTGGCGATGACACCATCCCGACAGCCGTCCGCCCCAGTGGCCCCAATCCCCTTATCGGCGCACCACCCGCACCGTGACCACCGCAAACGCGCTGGAGGCCCAGGGCGATGGCGTGACCAATCAGCGGCATTAGTGACCGACTCCCGCGGAGCCGTCGCCGGAGATCCTTCAGTTACCGTCCCTCCTTCGACCTGTGCTCGCCGATGCATCTCCGGTGTCGAACACCATGTCCGCCACTTTTGGGTTAGACATCAGATAAACATTGCACTTTGCATGCTTGGCTTCACAGAACTGTTGTCAAATCATTGAGTTGTGGTATTGTAACATGATGTGGTTAGCTCATCCTCTGAGCTATGTGCCTTAGTAAGGTACCTCAAGGCAAGGCAGACCGTGATATGCCTCCATTCCCGCCCATCCAAGATCTATTCGGTTTTCGTGGTGTTGATACAATACTTTTCCCGCCCGCTTTTTTTTTTGTACACAATCCTAGTATTACACCTCAAGCTTACAATTATTCCTCATCCGCCTTGGCCAGACTCTTCAACAGCTGCTGGCGAGCCGCCTTCCTGCTCGTCTTGCGCTGCGGACCAGTTGATGTTCTGCCCTCATCCGAGCCAATAACACCCGTCTCGTTGATATCGACACCAATCACCTTCTTCTTCTTGCTAGCAGCCGCCTTTTGACGCTGGGCTCTAAGACCGCCGTCATCAAGCACCTCAGGCCTGCCCAGACGCACGTTGCGACGGTTGCGCGTCTTCGCGCCGAGCGCCCAGAGGTCACCCCACTTAGCCTTGCGCGCATCATGATATGCCTGCTTGCTGAAGCTCTTCGGTACCGTCCAGCGCTCAATTTGCGCGTTGGGCGTACACACATCGAGCGTGACGTGACCGCGACGCTTGATGGGCGGGAGAATCTGGCGGGGCAGGGAGAGCATGTCAGGTGCCGTCTCGGACGTCTCGAAGCCCTCAAAGGCCCGGTCGGCGGCTTCTGCGCCGGCGAGTGGTCCCTCCTTTGCTGCGACGCCGCGCTGAATGGCGATGTAGCTGAATTGCACATCGTCGTGGTTGCGGTGTGTTGCGCCCATGATTCTTTGCAAGAACGGCGGTCGCACGAAGCGCTGGTTGAAGTGACAGAAATCCTTACGTCCAGTACTCTTTCCAGGAACCTGGTACATCGGACACCCGCGGTGATTTGTGCAGGGCGCAATGATCATGCCAGGTACCTTCTCTCTCTCGAATGCCGGGTTGTTCTCTTCGCTCATGGTAAGATTTTCACCTCCAGGAGGGATGAGGAACTCGGTAAGCAGGCGCTCTCGAACATCAGCCACGGCTTCAAAACCGCGCGGCTGGCCCTTTTCTAACAAGATCAAGACACCGCCGTTGGGATTCAGAAGTGACCAGATGTTGTTGAGAATAGCCTTGCGTCTGTGGCCTTCCTTGACGGGAAGCATCAGGTGAGATGCGATGATAATATCAAACATCTTCCTTGGCTGGGGGTTTTCGTTGGCATCCAGGTGAAGATGTGCGTTCTCGACTGAGTGATGGTAGTCGGGAAGACGGGGAAGGAAAGTCGTGTTCTGCAAAAACTTAGTGACGCGAGTCCGCAGCTTTTCCGATCCCACCACCACGCTCTGCTTTCCGGGAGGGTTCTTCTCAGTGACCTCTCCGCGAGACTTCATGGCGTCCCACTCGGCGCGCGACACATCCTGCCAGGCCAAGAGACCAGCACCACCAGCGCCAACATCGAGAACGCGAGGTCCACTCCCGTTCTTGAACAGATTCCGCAGCCAGTCCGTGCCCAGGCGTTTGCGAACCTCGACCAAGCTTCCCATGGCCGAGGCATAGGCGGGGGGTAGGAAGGCAGACACGAAGGCGTCCGCCTCAATGTCAGACATCTTGTTCTGCCAGACAGCCATGCCGATGGCCTGTTGTTCCATGCCCATCTTGGACGCCGGGGTGGCGGGTGAGTGTGGCAAGCCAGGGCCTCCGAATGCTTTCTCGGCAGCCTCCTTGACGTGCTTAATGTCTGTTCTGTCGAGCATTGATGTGACCGGTGCAATGTACCCGCCATACGGCAGACTGACTGTGCTCGGGTTTGTCGAGAAGTGGCCCTCCCTCGAGAATGGGTGCAGACGTCCTGCCCGCTTCGAAGTCCCTTGATCCTGGATGCCATCCTGGCTCTCGTCGAATTCCTCTTCTTCTTCCTCATCCTCTTCGAATTCCCGTTCCTCGTCCCGCATTTCGTCCTCCTCCAACATCTCCCTGTTTTCTTCCTCCACAGCGCGGGCGCTGGCCTCGAAGTCCTTTTGCAACATCATGAGCGCGTCATACTCCCTCTTGTTTCTCGCCACCATGTTGATGTATTTGTCACTGCCTTCTGGCGCTGCCTGCTCGGTCGGCTCTGGCACTATGACCTGAGCAGCAGCAGCAGCAGCAAGCTCATCACTCGTCTCGGATGCCTGCTCATCGTTGTTTTCCGCCGCTTTTTCCGACTTCTTGCGGGCGTACTGCACTTCTTGCAGTGTGCCGCCCTGGACCTGGCGCAGCAGAGTTGGGCTACCGGACCTGTCTCGTCGAACTCCTGCAGAATGCTCATCGTTCAAGTATTGTATTCCCACATCCTCTGGGGACGTCTCCCTCAGAGGCGGCCCATACCACCGCTCGTATAATGTGTATTCCTCCTCGCTGAGGTACCCCTTGGGCAGTGTATCTCGGAATCGCTGCCTCGCCTCTCGAACCGTCTTCTCAATTTCGGCGGTGCGCGCGAGTAGTTCGGCATCGTTGCGATTGGGCTCGGGGTCTTGGAAGCTTCGTGATGTTGTTGAAAACGTCCTGCGGGTGTTTGCGTGTTGGTCTAATGATCGTGTCGCAGCTAAGCTGCTCTGTCGTGGGAAGCTTGATCGAAGCTGTCGGCCTGCGGGGGATGAACCAGCTAGTGTATTTCCGGCCAAGCTCAATAATCGAGCTCGACAGCTGGGACAGGCATTTCGGAGACCACCTGCTGTCAACATGATTGCCTTTTGGGTGTGGATTGGTGGCAACGCAAAGTTGTCAAGGAGAAAAATCGCCTGTGAACTTTTAGGAGCTGTCGCATGGAACATTGAAATTTGGGTAGCTCAAAGATCGGCGCCCCACTTGTTGGAAATGAGACGCTCCCGATTGGCTTCGACAACAATGCTGTTCTACCAAGCATGACATGGATTCAACTTCAGGTATTCGAGATCTCAAGCTACAACAAATCTAGAAACAAAGTGACAGACGCATGACGAGTAACATGTATTGGCTGAAGAGCTTCGGGAATCATCTTTTACTCCGTATTCAAGTTTATGCAATTGCGCTTTACTTGTAAGTTCCGTCTTCATCTATCAGGTACTTTGGGTATTTCCACGCATCATTCTGAATGGACTGCCTTCAAGTTCCCAACTTCTTTTACAAGGCACTAAGCTGTGGGGTTTTGGTAGCATCTTGCTACAAAAGCTCACTCTAAAATGACCTAACGAATAAGCCTACATTATTCGCCGAAAGCTATTGAAATTAGATGTTCTTTAATTTCCGTAGAAATGTTTAACATATTTACAGCGTGTCTAGGTCGAGGTCAATAGAGCTCACGAGGGCGATTGTCCACTGGCCACCTTCGATGCTGTATGGACTTGTGGTTGTGAACGAGATTCAAGTAATTCGAAAGAGCCTATCTTTCATTTGTATCATCTATTCTCACTAATATGAAATCATGCCTCCACAATTCTGGCTTTGTCCTTTTCCGAGGTTTGCTTCTCTAGACACTTGATGATTTCCTTCATTGCCGGTGAACTCCCAATCTTCTTATGCTTCTGAGCCACATCCCGGGCATACGCCAGGGGGGTCTTCCCATGGGGGCCTTCCACGGTGAGACTTGCGCCTTTCTCAAGGAGAAGCTTGAAAGACGCCTCGAAGCCGTTGCGGATGGCGTAGTAAATTGCAGTGTGTCCAGTCTTTGAACTCGCCTCGATGTTGGCCCCTCTCTCCAGGAGCTCCTCAATGACAGCCTTTCGGTCTTTTAGAACGGCCCAATGTAGTGCAGTGCGGCCATCCGTCTCGTCTTTCCGATCAATCCTAGCACCACCCTCTACAAGCAACTTGACCAGGCTTACGTGCCCAGCCTGCGCCGCTAAAGAGAGGGCAGTCAGTCCGTTTGCGTCCTTGCAGTCTACTTTGGCTTTTTGTTTAATCAGTGCTTCGGCCGTCTTCTTGTTGCCCTCCTCAGCCGCGTTTGCTAGAGGTGTGCATCCATCTTCGTCTTTAGAGTCGATAAAAACCCCCCGATTAAGCAGCAACTTGACAGACTCGGCACATCCATACCGTGCCGCTGAGGCTAGCAATTCTTCCCCTATGCTCTCAACCACTTCGTTACTCGAGCCGTGATCTATCAACGAGCGGAGAGGCCCAGAGTTCCTTCTGTTTTCGGCTGCACTCATCAACGGAGTAACACTTGACGAGCTCTTGGCCGTGGTGTCTGCTCCTTCCCTGAGTAGCAACTCCACAGCCTCAGTACACCCATATGCTGCTGCATAATGCAATGGCGTCCATTTCTTATCTTTGCTCCGTGCTTTGATATTGGCTCCACGATCAATCAAGACACGCAGGACAGCACTGTCATGGCTATCATCGTACTTGGCAGCTTTACACAGAGCAGTCGCCCCATACGAACCCGGTGCTTCGAGATCTGCGCCTCGATCGAGGAGCAGATTTAATAATGCAATAGAATTCGCCGAGACCGCAAGCTCCAGGGGCGTTTCGTCATTTTCCGTTTTGGCTTCGATATCTGCTCCTCGATCCAACAGCCACTGCGCGAGCAAAACATTATTTTTGCGGATGGCAACGTGTAAAGGCCTCCGACCATCCTGGTCCGTGTCTTCTGTATGCGCGCCCCGATGAAGTAACAGCCGGACAGCTGGTAAGAAGTTCTCCGAACAAGCCCGATTTAGAGGTGTCCTCATGTAGCCATCCTTTGCGTCGACGCTGGCGCCGTTTTCTATCAGCCAAGTCACAACTGACAGGTTCTTTTTGATAATCGCCCAGGCTAGAACACTGCGTCCTTTAGAATCATTGAAGTCGAGGCTTGGAAGAGAATCTTTCAGAAACTGCATCGCGGCAATGTTTCCTTTGACGACTGCTTGTAAAAACGTCCTCTGCAATACGTCCTCCATGGATTGGATTGCTTCGTTTTGCTTTTTCTTGGCTTTGAAAAGGTCTTCGGACAGATAGGACACAACAGAGTCTTTCCACTTCGACGCCCTCTTCTCTCCGCTGGCCGAGTGTATTATTTGCGCCGTGGAAAGCGTCTGAAGGAGTTTCTTCTCCATTGAAACGTACTTTTCCTTGTCTCGGGAGGACGACTCGAGCCTTTTTTCGGATTTTTCCTTTTTTTGCACGAGATCTCTCTTCTCTGCCTCTAGCTGATCGAGCTGCCGCTGTACATCCCTGAGTCGTGCTTTTGCGGAGTCAAGAGCTGTTGCCTCGGTCTCTAAGGAACTAATCGACTTGTTAAGCTTTGGCGTTATATCTTGACTTTCCCGGAAGATGCTCTGCACGTTTACGCTGTGATCGAGAAGCTCAATCTCAGACGTCAAATTGATAGTGGACTTGGGCTGGCTGCTCTGTGGAACCACACTCACGGCATAAACCGGATGTACACCTGCCCCATGTCGCTGTCTAGAGACTTTAGCTTGGATACTCATGGTCCCGTTGTAGGCGCTTCCGTTCCCAAAGGTGTATTCTTCCACGAGTGGAGCATATGCAATCTTCTTCAGGGTCGTCCCTCTTGATGCGATCATGGCGTGACACTTTGCAGCTGAATGAGTCTTCGTCGATGTGAGCTCTAGGGCAAGTATAAAGTCGTTTGAATCATTTTCAGAATGAGCATGTCGAAACCTGGCCCATGTTCGCTGAGTCGATTCCTTGTGGAAGTCCATGCCGGTATAGAGGAAAGCATTATCCTTGTCCCAACAATCAGTCGGCCAGACATCGATCAACTCAAGGCCTTCGGCAAGTGCGTTTTCGACTGAGAACCCATAGCGACAGTCTTTCACCCGAGTTTCTTCGGGACTAATCGACGCCAAAGCATGTATGGATGATGCTGGTGTATCACACGCCACGTCTGGCAACATTGTTGTCTTGCTGTTCTTTGGTCTGACGTACTCGCCACCTGACTCTCCAGGCGCAATGCGGGAAAGAGGAATCCCTACTACTTTCTCCCTGCCATCATTGTCGTATCGACAGCTGAGAAGGCCATATGTGACCCCGGAACGATCAGAGTGAAGTGGGATTCGTAGTTTAAGGTAGCCGCGTAAGATATTCCCCTCTATCGTCGGAGTGCGGTTTTCCCTGGATGCAACCTTCCCACAGCCTGCAAATGCTGCAGGAGAAGAGGCTAGAACGCCCCCAACAAAATCCCTTGGGCGATTTTTTGAATCTGCCACAGTGATTTGCGGCCTTAAGCCCCATGCCAAGATTGAGTCGTCTGTGGTGGCATTGATTATCGTATCTTGAAGCCGGATGAAAGCACCATCGCCTTCTCCATAAATAAGTGACATGACAACGTTGAAGATACCCAGAAGCGAATACGCAATGTCTTCTACCCTCTTGGTCTCTCGATTCGAAGCCCAAGACATGCGTTGTGCCACACTTGCTTCGCGTAGGTTGGAAGCACCCAGTAAAAACCGTGCCGGGATACCTGTTATGTCTCCTACGACTTCGGACAGTTGCAGCTTTGTACCCAAAGCTTGCCAGTCGCTACTGTAGAACATGAGCTCGCTCGGGGCTAGCAGCTCTTGCAAGGTCCATCCTCTCGTGAACCAACGACTTTTTCGAAACTTGGATTTCCACTTGGGATTGTCCTTCGAGGGTACATCTTGGAGGAACGTATAACATGTCTGTGCTTCCTGGTACCAGCGGAACATGGAATTGATCGCCTCGCCCAACTCGTTGGCATTGGTCTTGTCGATACAGCAAGTATCAATCCAGACATAGTCGAGTCCATCGGTTTTTGCTTGTCGCAGGCAACCTTCAAGCTTGATCGTTCCGATTCCCGGCTTGTCTGTGTCGCCTTGCTTGATTTCGCGGAAAGATATCTCCTCTTTGTCTGGCCCCCAAGTATGTGATAAGATGGCATACTTCGGTTTGTCGGCATGAAATTCCTCCAGTAACCGGGTATGAACGTTGATGAGATGCATGTGAGGCGAGGGAGCCGGTTGGAATAGCTTTGAAGCCTACTATCCTGAGTTCAGGAGGATGCTCTCGGGGCTCTCAGCAAGAGTAAGAGCCGAGACAGAGGAGGTCTAATTCAAAAAGAAATTGAGAGAACGTAATAATATGTGCATGGGAAGAAAACAAGGGCAGAAACGGTGAAGTAGAAATGAAATGGAAACCAGGTTTAGAGAAGTAGTAAGCCGCTAGACCAGGCAGTCAGTGGAAGAGGGGCGGATAAGCAGGACAAGCCCCGTCAACAGAGATTCTATTCGCCAGCCTCACGTTGACCGAAGGCAGCTGCGGCCCCAGACAAGCGCCTGCAGAATGCAGCATGTTCAATATGGGTACTCAGCCCCATACTGTCTGGCTTGCGCCCCGATTGTCATTTCATCCGGAGCATGAACAGTCGCGAAGGGTTCCTCCATTCTAACGATGCGAATTGGCTGAAAACGAGGTATGTACTCTATCGATGCTAGGCCGCGATAGCGTGGTAGAGGCAAGTTAGCAGGCTACTAATCGCTTGCGACGGATTATGGAACTTGTCATGTATAATAATCAATGGAAGGATGCTCTTGGAGCCCAGTGGAGCTTCTATGTACTCTCAGATAAATAGCTCCAAACGCCTTTCGCCTGTAATCGATCATATCATTCATCGCCGCCCAAATCAGCCAGGGTCTTGAAAGCTGGTCCTCTCGGCGGCTGTCTCGTGCCGGGGCCAGCGCTCTTTGTGGATTTGACCGTCGGTGGGGGCGGGTTCACGCGGTTAAATTGCGACATCTCGGCCGCCTTGTGGGGATCAATCTACCAGTCCGTCAGCAGGCGGTTCTTCTTGCTCCCCTTCGGATCGACCGTGAACCAACGTACCGCAAACAGAGACACCAGATACAATCCAATAAACGTAATGATGTTGCTCAGAATATCGCGGTAGTGCCACGCAAACGGCCGCTGGAGACTCGCCCGCGCGGGCTTATCCCCGCCGAGCGTCCGGCCCGGTGTTTTGAACGAGGCTGCGGAGCGGCCGCCCTTATCAGGGAGCTTCAGCGCGTTTTGAATGGCCTGTGTGAGGGCGGGCGGGTTCGCGCCCTTGATGGTCTCGATCGCCTGGCCGCCGTGGAAGATGATGAAGGTGGGCATGGCGCTGACGCCGTGAGTGCGGGCGATGGTGGACTGGCTGTCGACATTGATCTTGCAGAAGGCGACCTTGTTCGGCTTGGAGTGTTCTTTCGCGAGACGTTCGACGTGGGGTGCGATCTGCTTGCAAGGGCCGCACCAGTCGGCGTAGACTGTCATGGTGTTTGTCAGCGATCTCACGGATGCGCGGGGGGGACGGCTGCTGAGAAGGCCACTTACAGTCTGCGATAACGACATTGTTACCGCTTAGAATGCCTTGCCATTGGCCGGCGGACTGGATGTTGATGAGACTCATGGCTTCAATGACTTGGCACAAAGTAACCAGGGCGATTAATACGTTGGCGCAAGTGTCACGAAGTTGAAAGGAGACAGAATTGAACCCTTGGGAGTCGTCCGCGACGTAGCTGACGGATAGCTCGCGGCCTGGTCCCAGCGGAAAGGTGGCGGGTACCTGAATAGGAAGGCGGCCAGACTTGACTCCGCAGTTCTGCCGGATTTACCCCAGGATTATCGATAGCGGGACCATCACCCAGAAACTTTTTTGGGACGCTGCGAACATTGTCCCGAATTCTTCTTCAAGACGACATTTCCAGAGCTACCAGAATTACCTGCGCTCCAATCCCCTTCAAAATGGCCTACGATCAAGGAGCAAAGGTAATCCCATATTCGGAAAAACTTCCCAGACATTTGCTAATTTGCTGCAGAGGAGAAAGACTGACGAAGGCAGCTATGTCGACCCTTCAGAAAGTGGTAGCGGCCGCAAGTGGACAGTCTCCGTTGCAATTCCCAGCAGTATTCTCTCAGAGTATGACCGCAAATCATGCCCAATGTCTTTGGTACAGATATTAACCTTTCTCCAGTGCTCTTACAGCTGAGCGCCGCAATTCCGTAGCCGGTCTCATCGCCCGCGCTCTCGCCGTCTTCTCCGTCGATGAGATCGTAATCTTCGACGACAGCCCGACCGAATCCCGGCCCAAGAGCGTCGACACAAAAGCCTACACCGGCGACATCGACCCCTGCCACTTCCTCGAGCACCTCCTCGGCTACCTCGAAGTCCCACCCTTCATGCGCAAAATGCTCTTCCCCCTCCACCCGAACCTGCGCCTCGCCAGCCAGCTGCCCTCGCTCGAGATGCCACACCACCCAAACCCGGCCGAATGGCTTCCCTACCGCGAGGGCGTCGCCGGCAAGGGAACGCCCCGGGGCACCATGATCGATGTCGGTCTTAAGGACCAGGTCCTGATCGAGGACGAGGTCCCCCCCAATACCCGCGTGACGCTGTACCACCCGGACCAGAGATCGCAAAAGGCCGAGGCGTGCGACCCGTCGGCTCCGAGGGAGGAGGGCGGCTTCTACTGGGGATATCAAGTCCGTCGCGCCAACTCGCTGACGGCGGTGTTCACAGAGTGCAAGTTCGAGGGTGGCTACGACGTCAGTATTGGCACATCGGAGCGCGGACGCACACTCTCAGAGGCCTTCCCCAGCGCCGAGCCCCTAGAATTCAAGCATCTTCTCATTGCGTTTGGTGGACCCAGAGGTATCGAGTATGCGGCGTTGAACGACAAGGAGCTCGAGGGTATGGATATGGGTCCCTCAAAGGCCAAGGAGCTGTTTGACCACTGGGTCAACATCCTGCCTGGCCAAGGCAGCCGTAACATCAGGACAGACGAGGCTCTGTGGGTTGCGTTGACGAGCATGAGAAGGTTGTGGTATGAGGTCTGATACGCTCTGTGATGTTCAGGGGCGCTGTGTTGGACCGGCATCTTGACGGAGACATGATACCCATAATAAAAGTTGAATTCCATGAACTGACTCTTTCGTTGATGAAATCTCATCGTGCAGGCTGTTGAAGTATTGTGGGAATACTGTCCATATCAGAGAGACCTGTTATGCGCCATCATTCGATGTGCCAAATACATGAAGGAGGATCCAGCAAGTTGGATGACATTCAAGTTTATAGGAAATTGATTCATTGCTTGTTCCGATGCGACATAAGTATACCAATGATATTGTAAATTGACCAAAGCAATTGTCAGTGCTACTCACTGAAAGAGTCTCTTCCACGGCATCTTCTACTACTATTACGAGAAAAAAGAGCGGCGGTCGTCACTACTTATCCAATTTCCCAATCTTCACTGCGTTTTTAACGCCTGCAGAGGGGACAAGTAATTCGCCCAGTGCGAATCCTCCAGTCGATCCTACTACAGATAATGGCAAAACTCGCACTCTCTCGCGGCCCCTTGGGTGGTTAAAAATGCAGTGCGGAAAGGTGTGTCGGCTGTGAAATGAAAGTGACAGGGATCGCGCATGTAGCATCTCAGGATTGGCTAGCATCACGAGGGGATGGCGAATCTATTCAAGAAGTGAACGAAACCCATGCTGACGTCTGATATCATCAGCCCAGCCTCATTACTCTCCGACAGACAGTCTCTGAGCGGAATCACTCACGGCAACGAAAGATTGGTCTCGATATGGCGATGACAAAAAAGAATTAGGAATATCATTACTTATACAGCCAAGAAGTAAACATCTCAGTGCTGATACAAGGCAATACCAGCCGTGAACCCAGCAATATTATCCTTGTAGAATGCCACATCCTTTCCATACCGCGTAACCATGGCCGTCGTGCCCACAATCTGCAGGTTGTAGATGTCAAAGTTATCCGTCGCGGTGCAGTTGCCCGGCGCATCGCGCACATCGACGATGCGCTGCTGGCACCTGGCTCCGGCGCCGATCTGGCAGCACGCCGTGCTGTAGTTGTTGAAGAAGGAGTAGTGTCCCGCGCCGAACGCGACGACGTTCTGGCTGCCGATGACGCGGAGACCCCAGGCCATCTTGCATGGCGGGCCGTTGGGATCGGCGTCCTTGCATTCCGTCTCGAAGTCTGGGTCGTGGTAGCCCTTGACGCGAGGGAAGGGGATCGTGGCTGGCGGGTTGGGTTGGTACTAATCGTCAAGGTCAGCTTTATGTGAAAGAGTTGGTTTTCATGAGAGAGAATACGTACGTAAGGGGTCTCGGACTGAATCTGGCCCATGTACACATCTCTGGTCTTGAAGAGCATGTATTGGTAGAGGGTATGGTGCTCAACTCCAGAGGCGGACAGCCAGATCTTGCCAGCGGTCGACTCGATAAGCAAACCACGACCGTTGTAGATGGTAACCTGCTTGTAGTCGGGGTCCTCGAGGTCGTGATCGGCAGTCCAGATCCAGCAGTTCTCTTGGAGAAGTCCACTTAAAGATTGTCAGCCCGCATTGTTCACAGAAGAAGATCCATAATCAGGGGTAACTCACGAAGCCGGCTTAGTGATGTGCATACTCATCCACGCCGCAATGCAGTTCTTGTCAATGGTATCCGCGGTGACAGTAGCGTTAGGAGTGGTAGGGCACTCCTTAAGCTGTTGCTGCGTGCCAGCGAATCCTCCGACGCGGATATGCACATCCCACATGCCAGACGGCTCGCCGACCGTGTTGAGGTTGTACTCAATAACCTTGGCACCCGGTGCAGATCCGCGCGTGGACACAATCATGTCTGACCACTCGATCGTTCCGCACTGGCCCGGGATAGCGACCTTCACAACGGGGTGAGGCTTCTCGATATCCTGGAACTTCTCACCGCCGCCCATGATAATGGAGGCTAGGGCCTCACCCACAATGCGAGCTCCGGGAGGGATGAAGACGGTGTCAGAGACGTAGTAAGTTCCCGCGTCGACGAAGGCGAGGAGGCCAGCGGCAGGGTTCGAGGCGACGTAGTTGAAGAGGTTGTTGAGGGCCACCGTGTCGTCCGTCACACCGTCACCGCGAGCACCGAAGGAGCGGGCCGAGATAACGAGGCTTGAGGGGACATCTTCGTAGTGCGGCTTGGAGCGCTCGTAGTACTTTGTCGTGCCGTTGGCGGAGGTTCCGAGAAGGGCTGGGTAGACGGGGAAGTAGCCCGCGTCAGAGCCGGTGTAGTCGGTTGGGCCGGTGGGTGTGTAGATGTGACCCATGGCGAAGCCCTGGGAGACGGTGGCGCTCGAGGTTCCGGCGATGATGGTGTTGTTCTTGGGTCCGAGAAGGATAGTCTGGACCTTGGAGAAGGCGACATTCTCCATTACGAGAGTGCCGGCCGTAACCGGTACCGTAACGCCGGGCTCACGGCTAGTGCGAATCGCTGTTTGGGTGTTGACGAACTCAGAGTCCAAAAGAGTGATTGAAGAAGTGCTGTTGTCCTGCATACGGATGCCGATGCCGCAGTTCTCAACGTAGATGTTCTTGTACGTCCAGCCCCAGTCCCAAAGTTGGTTGATGGCGACCTGAGCGTTCCAGAAACGAAGCTATTCACACACAGCGAGTCAGCAACCAATCTTCACTTTCCCACAGCTATCAAAGGGCCGTTAATACATTACGAGCAGTGTATTGCTGGTTGCCAAAATTGACGCCGTATTGACCTCCGTAGAAGTCAAGATCGTTGAGAAGGCCGCCTGAACCCTCCTCGATGAAGATGCCGACATGCTTGCTCGACGAGCCCTCAGCAAGGCGGAACTCGCAGTTCGTGATAGCAGTAGCTTGTGACGAAGGCCAATGAATTCCAAAAGCAGCAGCAGAGGCAGGAATGGCTGTGGTGTCAAAAACGAGGTTGCGCACTTGTCTGAAGAAGACGTTGGTGGCTCCCCAGCTAAGGCCATTCGCGCCATACTGTGGTGGGTGTGTTAGTCAATTACTCCACGCACAACACAACTAATGCAATTGACATAATTGACAAAATGCATCTTTTCCATGACTAAAAGCCATAGAATTTCGAAAAGTTAATTACATACCGGGTTGCCATCGAGGAGGCCGAGGGTGGTGTTGGTGGGGAAGTCGGCCACGGCCTTGATCACCGGGCGATCGGTCGGATCACCAATGATTTGCGTATAAAAGTAGTCAATGATAGAACCCGAAATGAGATAAGTTCTACAGCCAATCGTCAGCTAGTTCATCCTTCTTCATTCTTCTCTCATTCAATTGAATTGCAATTCCCAAAGACTCACCCGGGAGGGAAGTAGACGGTAGCAGGCGACGTCGTCTCGCCCTTGCACTTGCCCGGCGCGCACCGCTCACCGGAGCTGATGGCGAGATTGATCGCCGCAGTATCGTCCGTCACGCCATCGCCCTTTGCGCCAAAGTCCTTTACGTTACGGAAGACCTTGTAGTTCGGGTCCGGGTGGTAGGGGGAGATGCCCTGGTGGGCAATGTCTTCCATCCAGTAGGCCGCTTTGGCGAGGGTCGCGGCCGCGAGCCAGAAGGCGGCTGTGACGCGCATTTTGACGGGCTTCTTGTTGATTTGCTTTTCGAGTAAGGTGAAGATACTATGATTACGAGGAATTCGAATGAGTGTGGTGGAAGTGAGAGCGAGGTAGACTGCGCTGGTGGGATTTCAATGAGTGGATGAGTTCGGAACTCGATGGAGAGATTTGTGTAATGAACGTGGTCACTTCCCCTCCTGATCAATAAACCAGCAAGGTGAGGATCAAAAGAGATAGGAAAAAGAGAGGCGTGAGCAGGAAAGTCAATCAAGTAATAGAAAAAGGAGTGGCGCGATTCTCAGCAGAATCAGCAATAAGGGCAACGGATCAGAAAGCTATAGACATTCAGGGACCCCCAGCAGTGGGACGAACCTTGAGATCGGGTAGATTACTACTCACACTCTCAGGCCCGGACGTCCCGAGTAAGTGGAAGATGAGTACAAATAGGCGTAGGGAAAAAAGAAACAAAGTTGACAGAGCGACAAGGGGTGAAGGGCGACAAGCCCGGGATACTTTATTAGAGTTGGGCTGAAGTGGAGGAGACGAGGTCGAGAGAGCTGTGGGAGCCGTGGAACGACGGGTTCAACGCTACTCAGCCTCTCAGGAACCAAGAACCGCGCTTTTGCGGGACGTTTTGCCGTTCGTTTCTTGATAGACCAAGAAATTATCATAAAAAAGGTTCTAAAAAGGGATAGACTGGGGGGATGAACGTGGGCAGAAAATCAAAAGCAGTGTGTCTCATTTACTTAGCTTCCCGTAGCTTTTAGTCCTGCTTTACTCCCTCACTCATTCCCCGCGCGCGTCTTACTCAATTCGCTTCCCAACATGGGACAGACGGGCAGGATGACTGTAGATGCTATGTCATGCAGGAAAGAAATGACCACCAGATGCGTAGAGGTAATCATGCCGGCCCAGAAAGCATTGTTTGCCTCTACAGTGACCGGGTGAACTGCTGCACATCTCACCTTCGACAAGATTCAATCCAAAAGACGCAAAGCTTCCAATATTTACTTCGCGACCCAACGCGCTGACGAGGCAGTCATCCGCTAGGCGTCCGAAAGGCGTCTTGTGGCTGGCTGTCTACGCCGTTCAGGTACACCAGGCTTTGACAAAGCAAGCTTCTTACTCAGTTGTTTTAGTGTGAATCCAGCCTACGGATACTTCACGGGCAACCCACGAGGGGGAGGTGGAGTGCATTGGAGCCTTTAGAGGGTGTGCTAGGCCTGTGTGGGATAGGCCGGGGCGGGAAATGATGAGTGAGGGGGAAATGAGGGACGCCTCCGGGACCGTGAACGCGCATCATTATTGCAGGATGCATATGCAGCTGCTGATCTGCTTTGATGCTGGTGATCTACGGATGATGTCGTGTGGGTGAGTTAGCGAAGAGAGGAGGGAGGGCATGCGTGAGAGCTTGGCCTAATGAGAGAGAGGCATTTCGCGGTGAGAAACCAACCTAGAAGAGACGTCCAGGGTGTCTTGGTCTGAAGGGAGCCAGTGGATAAAGTGGAATTCCACTCATCGCATGGAACGAGGGGAGACAGAACGTTGGCCGTTGGCGTTTACTCCCAACGGGAGCCTATGCTCTAACGCGATGTTCGGCGATGCTAATTCTTGACCAAGGACACTTATGCTCTCGTTTGATCCAACTTTCGATAATCGCTTTTGCTGAATGTCGCCGGGGATGAACGGAGAAGAAACTTCTCGGGAAAGATGACAGGAACAGGACCAAGCTTTCCCCCGGCCTGGAAAGAAAAGTGATGGGACGGTGCATTGGTGTTGGCCGGGGTGGTCCAGGCCAGCTTTTCTCTCGCTTTGCGGCTACCAGATTCTCGGCCGCTCCCTTGGCCATTGGGTTGGTACATCTATCGCTCGTCCATTGATGCATGAGGGTAGCATCGCTTATCCCCAAAGCCAACAGCTCCCCTGTAAAAAATGCTCAGCTGAAAAAGCCAAGATCAAAGCAGACATGAGCCGCGTATGCCCTCATTCTCAGGCGCCCATACCTCAGTAGATCCCGTGTTATTTGAAGGGAGCCCGCGGGATCAGAGGTGCATGCCATGAGACTGATAAGTAAACGACTCCTTTCTTGAAGACTCGACCGTTAAGGTGTCTCTCCATTCACACGCACTAAAACCCGATTCAAGAAATCGATAACAGCCCTATCCGGTGAGTTTTTGAACGCGGAACACGCATCAGGAACGCCGGGAAATTAGGGCCTCCTCTCAAGACCACGCCATCTTCTCCCTTCTTCGAGCTGAAGATGCGGAAATCCGACGTCTCTGAACTTTTTCGATTCCTGCCTCCCGAATCCGATCTTGGCTCAGACAGAGGGTCCGTTGATTGGTATGCGATTGCCAGGACCAGGCACAACGAGGCGACTAGGTGGTTCGAGGTCTTACCCCTGAGGATTCCGACGATTCATCAATCGGCCGAGTTATGATCGTGGTATAAAAACGCCGGAGACTACCCATTCGGAGTGGTAGAGAAGTGAAAGGAGGAGGAAGTAAGGTTGAAATCATACGAGTACATAGCTCTAGATCTACCGTACCCGAGTTGGGTCATCATACCCCTTTAAAAATGGCACGGACGGAGTAACATGAGACCCGGATGTAAATTCATAGCTCTTAGTGGCCATTGTTGAAGACCACCCGGCATCCGTATATTCTTCTAGGTCTACTATGCACCTAGGTTGTATGTCGAAAAGTGTGCCACCCGGGGGTAGAAGATGGCGATGCCCATGATGAATGAAGTTCCCGTCGTCCAGCCCAAAAAAATTAACGCCAGCCATGCCATCTAACCCCCCTTTGACAATTATCCATCTCATCCCCTAGTCTATTTCATCACCATCCTCACAGATCGTACATCCTCAATTCTCGCTGCAAAAGTACAGCAACAATCCGGTCTAAAGCGTCTTGAACCCCTCCTCCAGAGCAACAGTCTGGCCCAGCCTACCGCTCGCGGCCATGCCAGCCTTCTCGCCCGCCCTCTTGCGCAGCACGTTCTCGATAAACGCCTCGCCGGCCTTGTAACTGCTCCGAACCAGGGGACCACTGGCACAGTACAGGAATCCCATATCCAGCGCGCGCTGCTTCCACATCTCGAACTCGTCGGGGGTGACGTATTTCTCGACCTTGAGGTGGCGCTTCGTCGGGCGCATGTACTGGCCGAAGGTGACGACGTCGACGTTGGCTTTGCGAAGTTCTGTGTTTCCCCAAATGTTAGCATTTCTTTCCGGCCTTGACTTCAATTCACGCGATTTCCTGACTGTAAGCCAGAGAATGATAGGGACAAACGTACGCCTCAAAGCATCCATAATCTCCTCCTCCTGCTCTCCCAAGCCAAGCATCAGACTCGTCTTGGTAATCATCTCCGGCTTCACCTCCTTGACCCGCGCAAGCACCTTGATACTCTGCGCAAACGTGGCCCTCCGATCACGCACATACGGCGTCAGCGCCTCCACCGTCTCAACATTGTGCGCATATACATCCAAACCGCTCTCCGCCACAATCTTCACCATGTCCAAGTCGCCCATAAAGTCGCCGGTCAGCGCCTCGACCAGCAGACTCGGCTTCTTGGCCTTGATCTTGCTGATTGTCTCAGCAAAATGCCGCGCTCCGCCGTCCGCCAGGTCATCGCGGTCAACAGACGTCAGAACAACGTATCCCAAACCCCACCTAGCCAGCGCCTCGGCCGTGTGCTCCGGCTCATGGGGGTCCAACGGCGCCGGCGCGCGGTTGGTCTTTACACTGCAGAAACGGCATCCGCGCGTGCACGTGTCGCCCATGAGCATGATGGTCGCCGTCGCTGCGCTCTTGGAGGAGCCGCCCCAGCACTCGGAGATGTTGGGGCACTTGGCCTCCTCGCATACCGTGTGCAACCCCAGACCGCGCAGATCCTTCTTAATGGACTTGTAATTCTCGTTGCCGGCGGGGATGGGCGTCTTGAGCCACTCAGGAAGGCGGGTGATGGTCTTCTTCTTGCCCGTCGGGCCCGTGACCTCGACGGTGCGAATCTCGTAGGCCTCGGCCTCGGAGAGGGCCGCGGGGTCGCCCTTGCTCGCGATGAAGTCGTCCAGCGACGCGAGGCTCTTGTCCTTGAAGTAGGTCGGTCTGCGGGCTTTCGGGGGTTGCGATGCTGCTTCGGATGTTGTGCCGAAGGTGGGAGGAACGGTGGCGAAGGCTCGGGAGCGAGCCGACGAGGCGAGAGCCCGCCGCAGAGGAGCCTGCACGCGGGCAAGAGGTGCCATGGGCGATGGCATTGTGATCAATTGTCGTTGGCGTTTCGCCCGGTTTCCACTAGAAGTTGCCCGTGTGATTGCAGCAGCCGACGATGTTGCTGGCGAGAAAGCTTGGTTGGGAGGTTGATGCAGACAACAGCTGTGATGGGGCAAAAAAACAGGTCCCAAGAAAATATGACCACTAGAAATTAGGCCCTGCAGCTGGCTACACCCCCCGGTCCCCGGATTGAATCGGCATATCGGGGGGACGTGATTGCGTCTCGACCAATCAGAATCGGCCGGCCGTCTGACAGCGGCAATGCTTATTAAGAAGGCTTATCGAAATGTCGGCGTACCGGGGCTTTCCGTCCCAACGGTTTCGTTTTTCAAGGGCCGAGGGGTCGTTGTCTTACTCGCTTCCCGGTTCTTTCCAATCAAGAGGTCAGGATTGCCAATGCTGCGTGGGATCACGAGCCGAGTACTCATGTCCCTGTCACTTATCATGGTAGGAGAATGCAAGGGTTCGATGGAACAGAGCCATAGGCTCATGTCAATGAATTCGTTCAACTATGCTACCAGTAAATGCCTCTTCACAATTCCTTAAAACTCCTTTCAATGGCCTCCAAGCCCCCCTCGCAAGGCAAAGTCGCGTCGGACCATGCCATCATTCAATCAAAACGGTCGTCAATCCGAAATATCAAAGCAAATCCATCGCGTCCTCCTACCGACCGGGCAATGTCAGACAACCCAAGCAAGCGAAACCCAAGGTTGAACCTTCGAAAAGGGCAACCTCGGAAGCGCAGCTTGCTCTGTCCAACCCCGGCCGGCAACCATACAGCAATAGGGGTATCAACAACTCGAAGAAGAGTGAAACTTTTGTTCCATCACGAGAACTCCGGTAAATCCCTAAATCATCCATCCTGATCATTTCCGTCTTAAATCCTCCTTTGAAAAAAGACGTTGCGAAAGATCTCGTAAATATCATTTCCAGCCAGCAAGTACACCTGCAGCAACATCAGTGCCTGGCCAGGTACTCGAGCCAACGGCAGCCTGAAACCATCAGGCGTGAATTGACTCGATGCCATCCCCAACACGACTCACCAGTCTAGAAAACCAGACAGTTGATTGTGTTCGAGGAGGCCCTGGGTGATCATAGCCACTGACGTGCGTGAAGGGCAGATCGACTACGCATTCCATGCGGCCCTTGTGTTGCTGGGGAAGAATCGAAACATTAAAACATGAGGTGGCAAGCCGTCCGCCACCCATAAAAGAAAGGCGGCGGACAGTCAGTGTCGTTTGAAGTGAGAGTGAAAAAAGGTTGATCGCTGTCAAGAAGCCCCAGTTGACTAGCGTGTCGGTTCCTTTCCTGCAGGATGGCGATGCAAGCGTCGCGCATGGTTGTTGTCGAAGAGGAATAGGGTATAGTGTGTGCCGTCAACTCAAGTGGTTTCCCGATTCTCAAGGTCGTGAAGGTCGTAAGAATAGGTCGCGCTCACATCGGTAGCGATGTTGCGCCGAACCAGGGTTGGAGGCGATGACAAAAGAGAAGGCTGAAAAGATGTCGCATCGAAGAGTTCGGTGTGGCAGTAAGACGCGGCGGGCAACATTCCTCCAACCACATCGCAACTTTTAACCCGACCTCCATTTCCTCACACCTTCGTCTTGCGCATCCAGTGATGCCGCTTTACAACATAACAGCAGCGACCATACCAGCAACACCAGCGAAAGCCAGGCTACCAGCGTTGAGAGCGGCGCCCGCACTGGACTTCGAGGTAGTTGCAGCGGTAGCCGCGGCAGTTGCAGAGGCAACAACGGAGCCGGTGGGCTTGAATGTCGCGGTGCTGTTGCCGGTGCCGTAGGTCATGGTGGTGGTGTGCGCGCGCTCAAGAGTAATGGTCTTGGTCTGGGTAGCCGTGGAAGTAACCGTCGTCGTATCGCCGCTTGAGGTCTGGGCCAGCACCAAGACGGGCAAGAAAGCAGCAAGAATCGTGGTGACCTTCATTGTGTCTGTAAGTGGGTGTTTGTTGGTGATTGTACTGGTCAACTGTCGAAGCCTGACGAAGTATAGACCGAATCGAATATGTATGTGCGTCGGAAGTAATCCGTTTAACACTATAATGCGTATGCTTGGTGTTGGGTCTTTCAAAGATCGTGATGTAAGTCGAACTGCTTGACTTGGTGCTAAGGTGGATTGGAACAGCCAGATGTATATGTGTGTTGGCGTGTTTGCTGTTGTGTCTAAGCCGGGGCAGTGAGTGGTTTTTGGCGGGGAGCGCTTGTTGTTGGTTTGCGACAAGAGGGCGTCTGTCCGCGGATGTAAATAGGAATGAGTGTTAGTCCGAATACTTCGAGTAATTCAGGTTTGGCGATGTTTGTTTCAACGACTGTGCGTGAAGCGAGAGAAGGGTGAAGCAGTAGGAGACTTTGCCAACGAAGTCTGTGGGTTATGGATCGGGGGGGAGTGGTTTGAATAAGAGGATGCTGGAGAGAGGACCCAGACTCGCGAGAAGTGGGAAAAGACGTGGGTTTTGGATGTGGGGAGACAAGCGACGGGGGCAGGCGGATCAGGCGAGGGTTACGGATGCAAGCGTCGGGTGAAAATGAGCAGCAACAACGAAGTACTCCGTACCTTTACCCGGGGGCCTGGCAACCTGGGAGTCTGGGAGACGTCTGGAGGTCCAGGATCCTCCCAGGCGGCAGGGCCTCATCCCCGTGGACTGTGAGCCTGTGAGGTGACTGGCAGGGGCGACGACGATGCAGGCGCCGACAGGGAAGGCGCTCACACCCAAAATGAAAGCCAAGCCCGGCCCACGAAAGAGATGGAGGAAGGAAAGGACGTTAGCTGTGGTCCGTGAGCCTGTGAGAGGGCAAGAGGTGGAGGTGCTCGGCCCTACCTTCCCTGTCCTTTCCTGCCAGTTCTTTCCAGATGTATCCCGGGGAAGGAGCAAGCAAGTAGAGACGGCAGGTACGGCTGGGACGGGACAGTGACACAGGAGGGAAAAAGGAGATGAGATGCTTGCTGCGGTACGAGTCGCAAGTCGGACCTGGTCTGCTACTGAGAGTCTGCAAAAGCCAACCGGATTGTCGCAACAGAGGCCATCGTCACTCGGCCGGTGAGGTATCACAGAGGTAGCTGCAAGGTACCCGTGTCCAGGCTGCTCTGTTTAACCCTGCTGGCCATGCTTCAAGCCCACCATCCTCCTAGAGGCGCTAAGTACATTGAACATTTCTACTCGCCAAGATTTAGCGGTGGTAATTTGTACACGCGACCATCCGTATGCAGGCTTAATATGCAGGCAGGGGTCTGGATCTTCGCGGGAAATTAAGGCGCAAAAGCACAGCATTGCGTTCGCTGGCAGTCGACCACGTTACCTTGCGCCTTGCCTCAGTGCGCTTTGTGAATGGATAATTGTGCAAACAACCAACCGCCAGCTATTCATCACGCCAGCAACGACGGATCGGCAGGGCGTCGATTGGAAGCTGTTCGTTGTTTGCCCTGACGCAGTGACAGCGCTTTTCTTAGAAGCCTTGTGTGATCCTGACGCGGGCTGAGCACAATCCGCAAGTCTCAAGAGCCAGCAATAGAAGCAAGAACCCAGAATAAGCAACATCCGTTGCGGGCAGTGACAACCGGCGCCATGAATAGCGCCATTCTTTTCTGCTTCTTATTCTTCCGGTTAATTCAAGCAGGTAGTCCGACTCCTGAGTCCTAAAAAGTCGCTCGGCCGAGCTAAGACGGAAACAATACCTTGTGCCGGGCGAGACAAGCCCAACGGTCCATCACTCGGCTTGCTTATTCTTGATATCCAAGACAAAGTAAGGCCGGGGTTGACAGAAGGAGGGAGAGAAAGGCATTGTTACCAGCCGCAAACGGGCTTAGTAGGCGGTGATTGTTCGTACAATGCTCTCTAACAGGGCGAATAGCGGCAGCATTATTGAAGAGTTTAATGGCATAATTTGCACCTCGTCATTTGGATCCCCTCCCAAATGTGACACGAAATGCCGCGAAATGGGCGAAATGGGTGACACACGAGGAAAGAGCGCGAATCGTCCATTCCCGATACAGCGACAACGCGAGTGGGCTTTTCATAAAAGATTGAATTGCACAATTTCCCCGAGCCACCAACATCTGGTGATTGGTCTAAAGTGCGGTGGAAGCGGGACCCAACTGGTGAGACCCATCACCCAAGGCTTCTTCTCCTTCCGTTTCGCGGCTGGCCAGCTCGTTCCTGCATTTCACTCAGAAAATGGTTCCTGACGCTAAGCCCTGGATGGTCAGCTCAGAGTGTCTCGTGCGCTCTGACTGGCCGGGGGTGTCTGAGTGCCTGCAGCCAGTTGGTTGGTTGGCTCAGGAGTGGGGAGGAGCGTTAGAGAGGGACGGGAAAGAAAGAAGAGTTTGCCGACAGTGCGGTATTTTGGAATTTGGAAGGAACTGAGCAATTGTGACAGACGGAGGGAAGTCACTGAGAAAGTCGCTTCCAGTAGGGGCAGCCAGCAAGGACTCACCCTGGTTGCCTCCCCCGATTCCTTCCCAAAAGTCGAGTGTCAAATCTTAGGATTCTCTCCTTCCTTCCCAGAACGTTCGTCCGACGGTCTGTGCAGTCGCAACATGGAAGTGCAAGTCGCAGTTGCTCATCGCCCGGGAAATGTCATCATCCTTCATCCCTATTCCCCGTTCAGATCACTTGCGGAGAAGCCTCTTTTAGTGTCGATTTCCTCGTTCCTAATCTTACTGACTTACGCCGCTGCAGCCTCTCCGTACGGATATTCTTCGTCCGGGCAGAAGGTCAATTTGATTCCAACTCGCAGCTCGCAGCCCATCCGTCGTAAAGTTTGAACGGGGCCGGCCGTCGACGGTAATCAGCAGCAACACAACCCGGACACAATCGTCTCATGTGTCTCAGTCCCATCTTTGTCTCTCCGTCCAAACTCGCACTTCAACGATAATCAAACTTGGGGGCTGCAGCTGCAACCGCAAATCCTCGGATGAAACCCGAAATCCTCTCCACCGTTATGTCCACCAACATGAACCAACCTGAACTTCTGGAGATCACGCCGGAGATCAATGATTTTGGTGGGCCAACATTGCTGTGAACTTCTCAAGAGGGAGACTCCCTTCTCGCCAGGGACCAGCGGCCGGCCATGAATAATGGATCATGACCATCGCCTAGGTCCTCACGTTGCTTGACATGGGAGTCTTGACTCTGGACGGCCCGAGCTTGCCCACTTCGCGCATCGGTCGCACTAATTAGAACCTCGTCACCTCGCAAGTCGTCGCATGCCCCCCTCCTCGTTGCCCCTATCCGTCGCGACTTGGGCACAAACTGCAAGGCCCTTCAACAGGCCCTCGTCGCAACAGGGCCATCGTGACTCCTCTTTCGTGCCACCAACCCGTCACCAGTGTCTGCGGAAACTGCTCATTCAGACGCACAACGACCGGCCACTACCCCGTACAAGTTGCTTCCCGGTGCTTCGCTGCCACAATGTGAAACTCAACTTTGTGCGGTCCTTGAGAGGAGGTTCCGGGCGCTTACATACACTACTCGTTAGGGACCTGCGAACAAACCAATTGATCAAAGTCCTGCTGGATTGAACCGTCTAGGCCACCGCAGCTACTGGTGAGAAGGCGAGGTTCATGGATACAGAAAATGCTCTGGAGTCTGCTGTGAGTCCTACGCATTGCAGCTGGAAACTCGCGGTAACCGCGCCGCCTCTGCTAGTAGACTACCTTAAGCCAAGCTAGGGACACTCAAGCGAGCCCGGTTACTGGGGAATGATTTCTCTAAACGCCCCAAACCGTAAACGGTTGCCCATTCATTCCCCCTTCTCCGTGGCAGCCTGGCCCGATCTCGACCTCTTCAACTTAGCAAACGCCTCTTGGCAGCTTTTTACCGGTTGGTCTTGTCCTTCAACGGACCGAAAGGGGGGGCGAAAAGAAGAAAATTCACAGCTGTTGTTGCACGCCACCAAGCACAAGAATGAGACGTTGCGATATACTTAGACAACGGCTTTCAACGTTTTTTTCGATGGGTCGAGGATCGCGTCGCAGCGCCGGCGCTTTGCGGACACCACACGTTCCTTTGTTGGTCTTGGCCCATCAGTCTCCCTCTGACCTACTGTCCCGTCCTCTACTGCGTTAAGCTGCGCGCTCGCTAGTTGCAGCTTCGGCTGTGGTACGCGAAGTTGGAATATCATGCAGAGACACTGGCCAAACTCAAGACCATCCTATCTTTGCTTCTGTGTAGTCTACACCTCGTAACATGTCTCGGACTCCTCGTCTCAACGGCCACATGCAGCAGCCTGCAGTTCGTATGCGCAACGCAGGCTGCCGCTGCGTCCTCGGCATTTGAACCCCAATTGCGCTGCACGATCAATGACCTGCAGCACAGCAAACATACCCTGAGCCAGGTTACAGTCGTCCTGGGGCCGTTAGAGCATCCTCCAACACTGGCCGATTCACAAGAAATTGCTCTCCCTCAGATTTCCTTTGCCCCAAGAGTCAACGGCAACCTCGACTCGTGGCTCTCCACACCGGCACAACATGACGTTGCTGTTCGAGTGGGAACGCAGCCATGTGGGCTACGGTCAAAAGACGACAAATTCATGGGTTCCATGGGCACGAAATAGGGGACCTTCTCCTGAGGAACCCGGACGGCGATTCCTCCTCCCATTAACTTGATGCGAAGCGATGTCCGGAGCCCCGCCCCCGTCTCCCGATCCTTGAGCCGATTATCCAGCTTCCAGCAGCAGATTACCTCGTCAGCGTCGTCATCGCCGTCGTCGGCATAACAGATTACAGTCACTGGACAACCTATGGGCCGTGCTACGAGGATGGCTCCAAAGTAGGATTCGGCTGAGGAAGACAGCTTTCATGCAGCTGCCTCAAGAACGTCATCCAAGTGACCGGATTCAGGAACATCGATAATCATGGATCTCCAGAAGAATCGGTATCAGCAAGTACTTGGGTCACAGACGACCAGAAGTCAATGAGTCGTTGTTGCTGTTAAGCACCTTGGCGGCGTCCGATCTTGACATCCGATGAAACAAAGGCCGTTCATCTATCAGCTGCGTTTTGAAACGGAGCACATGGCTCGTCTGAGCGTGCACTTATTTCCAAACCCTTGGGGTCAGTGACGAACATGGGCTGGCACCAGTCCCTGCATCTACGGATTGGCAAACAAACGTGTGCATCTGTGCAGCTCAGACGATGCGTTTGAATTTATGAGAACTTCGGGGCCGAAACAATCTCGACATCGCCGAGTGTTGCACGTTGTAAGTTGCGACCAGGAGCTCCGCCTATTATTGTGCTAAGCCCTGAGCTGAGGATGCTAACACGCGACAGACTCCGACAGTATCGCTGTCTCTCTGACAGCCGCTCTGCCCCATCAATGCGCGACTCTCCAAATCCTCCTCATTTGCCCCAACAATAAAGTTCTGGGCACATTCAGTGAAGCGCACTGAGCAGGGCAATGCCCAAACTCAACTGACGATGCCAAAGGTAGTCTGCAGCAGCCAAGCAAACACTGCGCCTTGGATGACTTCGTCCACCTGCAAGATTCTCAAGTTTGCTTTGACCTCGCTCGTCCAGCGCAAAATATTAGCGCCAGTTATCACCGGTCTATTAGTCTAGTTGGTTAGGACGTCGGATTCTGACTATCGGAATTTCCGTAGGCCCAGGTTCGAATCCTGGATGGACCTCTCCTTTTGCAAATCACGCAAAGATGGCATTAAATCGTCTTTCTTTTGGTTCAGAGTTGAGGTTGAGGTTGGGGCATTGCTCTTGAGGTTACGACGTTAGCTTTTGTCCTACAAACCCCGAATCGATCCTGGATAGATGGTGGTTTGTCACGGTGTCCCGTAACTCACTGATATCAGGGCCATGTCCAGGTCCGCTTGTCAGCCAGAAGGCCGCCAACTTGGCACCGGATTGAATCCGGTCGAATTCTTTGAACAAAGCCTTTGGAAAGAATTACTGCCTTAGATACTAGCGCCAGTGACTTACCATGGAGACTACAAGCGACGAAGGTTCTCCTCAGCAAGCTTAAGGTTTAAAACATTTGGGTCTTGATCTTGAAGCACTCTAAACCGATGCACGCTTTCTGATTGTGATAACGTATGGTCAAGCCATGGCATACTCCACAGCAGCTTTCATTCATAGCAGAGGCAGCAATACACATAAGCCTTTCAATATCGACTAACGGTAGTACGACCTACCGCAAGGAACACAGAATCGGTGACCTTGCTTCGCGGTCCGGCCACAGCCGCGCATACAAAGTCCCGAACGCTGCAGGCTGCCGGCATGTATTATCCTGCCGCAAGGGCTGCAGAAGCGATGGCCGGTTAAGGCAGGCGCGATATTGCATCGTAGACAGGCGGACATGATGGTCTTGAATTCGTGTGTAGCGCGCTATATTTGTAGACCTATGGGCCGTGTTAGCTTGAGTCACTGAAGAACAGAAGGTACTAGATACAGTCTCGCTAACCCTTGATTTATGAAAGTGCTTGATAGTAGCGTCGTGGATTGATTATACCTTTGTAATTATCATGAGGTAGAGATTGATCATCAATGACAATGATGTCAAAGTTGATCAGCAGAATGGAGAGAGCGTGAGATGAGAGTAGGTTTCTAATTCCAGACAAAGCGAAGGCCCGAGGGAATATGACAGACTTATATCTCCTACCTCATATGTTTGTGGTAGCCGCATTTGCCGATGAAGCCTCGATAGGGAAGTTGCAACATTGACGAGCATCTATCTGCCACCTGACCGGCTTTATCCGGAAGATGGCTGCATCGAGGTAATACGTCCAATATCACAGCCTGACTTTCATACCCACCAATAGCTATACCCTTGTCGTCGTGGCCCTCGAGGGCAGTAGGAGAGCGGGATCTACGCACGGGAAGCTGCCAAAAACGGATCGATCGGGAAGTAGGCTGGGATCAGATCCCACCTTTCAGTATTCTCAGATAAGCTGCTGACGAATTGTGTTGATAGGATGTGTCTCGTGATCCCCATGCAGACATGATGGAGCGTTGAAGAAGAGGGGTGTGGGAGAACCCCTGCTGACAAAAAGACCTTGCATATGGCAAGCTGCAAGACTTGGAATCCCCTCAAAAGAATGTTGCTTAGGTTTCTTTGGCGATAACAACTTTCGTGATCATGATAATGTGATAGTAGAGAAGCTCAGATCCATTGGATTCTATTTTTGGCACCTGTAAACAACTTCTTTACACGGCAAGGGGCTCGACGATCGGATCAAAGCATGCCCGATAATCATCTCAGATGGCTCGAATTCACAAGCGCCTTTCAACATGAGTCGATCATTTGTTGTCGCTTGATTCAATAAGTTGATTTCTACGTATGCACTTATGACTTAAGTCTTCAGCGCTCCTCAAATGGGCGTCTGGTCATATATGAATTCCAAGTCTAAAACGCTCGAATTTGCATCGCAAATCATGCTGACTTTACTTGGATCAACCAAGTCTGCATTGAAGCGTAGCTGAATTTTCCGCAAGCTCGCACATCCTTCTCCAGTCCGATGCAGGTCCATAAGTTCACGGATATGAGTCAGTATTTCCATGGTGCACCCGTACAGCTCGAGGCTCTCCAGATTAGGAGGTATATGATTGACGAGTCGCGGAACTCTCTTCAATTCCGACACCTTCTCCTCTTGATTGAAGTTGTTGTAAAGGCTTGGGATTGTCCAAAGATCGGTGAAACCAGTAAAAGCCTCCATGCCGATGTGCAATGTCTTCAACGAGACCATCTCCCGCAGGAACGTACCGATAAAGAAGCCCTCTAATTCGACGTACCATTCTTGATTGCGCCACTGGCCTTGGTAGTCGATATGCAAACATTCGAGAGTATCTCGATGCGGTGACAGAGCCTGGGCTAGATCTTGCGGCTTGATCTGCATATCTAGGAAACTGCTGTCACCTGGGGTCCAGCGAAACGACTTCAACTCTCTGCAAGCACGGATGACTGTGCTTAGGCCCTCCTGGGTAATGTTTGCATCTAGCAGAGTAAGATTTTGAACGTTTGAAGACCTGGGCGGATTGGCGTTCTCGTCGAAGAGGTGCCCGTTTGGGCCACTGCTCGATAAACTCGCGCACATGAATGTCCGTAACTGAGGTAGTTGCAGGAATTCCTTCCCAATGTTGAAGAAGTGGAAAAGACTCTTGGGCATCTCTGGCTCGCCGCAGTACTGTCGCAAGTGATGGAGTAACGGGGCCTTCATGCTCCCCCCGTGCAATGCCGCAGCCTTGATCAAGCGAGGAAGCAGACGAGGCGCGAGAGGCGTTCCCAATTCGAGGACCTGGATCTTCGGGCATGCGAGAAACATGAGGCCAATCTGCTGCTCGACTAAGCCGTCGGCGAGGCCTCGAAGCCACTCGTGTCGCACAGCCTCCCAGTCTTCAACGTGATCGGAGAGACCCGATGCATCAATCATGTTGGTGTACACGCCAATCTCATCGCTTTCGGGACCCAAGGGTTTCTTGCTCGATGGGGCAGTGCGGTAGATGAGGCTGGTGGAGACATGTTTGATGGTAATGCGGCGGACATGTGGTGCAAGCTCAGGCTTGGTGATGGTGATGTAACGCAGGAAGTCGAGGTTGCGGCTGCGCTTCTGCGCGTATTGGCTTGTGTTCTTTGGGCCGGCGGTGCTCTGATAGGTTCGGACTGAGAGAGGTAGAGCGATTTTGTAGAGATGTTTGCATGTTGGAAGCACTGCGTAGATCGATGCGGGGTGTGAGGAGGCGAGAGCCTCGAGGATGTGGGTTTGGATTTCCACCGGTAAATCGACGAACCCAAGGGAGGGCGTCGACGAGTTTGAGCCAGGCATGATGCTTTATTTATGGGTTTCTTCCCGCCATCAAATGAGTAAACCTCGGATTGCCGGTGGTTGTTCTGATGATGTTGCGTGCGCCAGATTGAGTTGTGGCTGGAGGAGCTAATGCTGTGGCAGGCACCAACCAGAATAGACCTTCCCGCTCGGTTCCTGTTGAGAGGTTTGGCGCTCGATTGTCATTGGCCCTCGGTGAGATCAACCTCTCGCTTTGCATCATTTCTACTTTTTCGAGGACGACTATATTATCTCGAAGAGATTATTGGAAATAAATCCAGCGCTTCGCCATCAGGCGTTCCGCATTTTTCTAAGCCAGTCAAGACAGATTTTAGTGGGCACAGAATTGTCAAGCTATCCAGGAGGCGGCCAAGATCTCTTTGATCTCGCAGGCAAGTAATAAACAGAGAAAGATTCACATATGAGGTGATTTAGATTGGTTTCTAGCCTAGGGTTGTTCTTCAACCACGCCGCATCTCCGGCAGATCAATGTTTGATCTGATCCCAGTGCTTTCTCTCGGGCTGCGGCTTAATTGTCCTACTTGACTGAGTGTTGACAAGCTGAGCTTGAAGTTGTGCCAGTCATCGACCGTGATAGGAATGAGTGAGGCTACTAATCAGGCGTACGTGGTATGGGTATTCCCCCAAGAAACCTAAGCTGGAACCCAGTGGCAACGCGGGCTGATGTTGGGACCACCTGAAGAGCTAGCAAAGAGCGGATGGTAGTATCTTTGGGTATTCGTGCCCCCGGGGCCGGGGGCTTCGCACGACTGTGTCTCTTCATGCCAAGTGCCTGGACGCCCAAAATACTCGGACTCTCCACAGTTTTTCTTCTCAAATGCCTTCATGCTAGCCTGGTAGGCAGCTGGTACGGCTGGATCACAACTGACTTTGTATCGAGGGTTGCCAGCCATCGCCACACTGGCGAGCGCAAAAAGAGTGGCTACGGCTGCGAGATGCACTGAGTATGTTAGATGGGATAGGAATTGACGTGGTATTGACTACTTACTGATGCTGGTGGTGATTCTGTGAATCCTTAGATCTTGAAGGCAAAGTGAGGTAGGACTAATGATGCGGCTTATTTCTATGGAGGAATTTCAGGATATGTCTAGAAATCAGCTACCACACGGCGCAACGTGGCTTGATATAACCCCGAAATCGTCGCTCTCGGGTTCATGTAGTCGTATCGTTAATGCAAAGTCCGTCGGTGTTTAATCTCGTTCAAAAAAACGTTAAACTGGGCATGTTGAACTTACGTGCTCGAGGCCATGAGATAACAATGGGGTCGCCGTAGAAGCCTAAGGTAGCTGGCAGGTTTGATACGAGTGGATATTAAAGTGCATCATAAAAGAACTTTTAATTGATTTCTCTCAACATTCAAACTCTATGTGCTCGTATCAAGACTGGCAGCATTGGTTGCGATGCGGTCTGACTCGGCAATATGCGAGCGGGGAAGAGTGACGACGAGTTAGAAGAGAACTGGGTACCTTAGCCTTGACCAGCTCCTTGCACTATAATCCTTGATCCCCATTTACCATTATATGAAATAAGTAATTGAATTTAAGTGCTAAACGGGTTGCTTTTGTCGCTTGATTAACAAATCAAACGAAATGCTGCTAGCCTGTGATCATTCTTCCATTGCGAATGCCAAATAAAAATAGGAAAGAACGATAGATTTTGGGAAGTTTTATTCACAACTTGGATTGGTTTATATCATTGAGGCTTACCTATGCTATTTCAAATTAATTAAATACATCCTCTCATCTCGTAGTTACAAGGTCAAGGCGCAGTGACGAAGGCGAGGGGGAATCAACAGACGAGCATAGAGGCATCAGCTAGGTCACCTGCCTTAGAGAACTTTGTTCAGGAGAGATAGACTGTTTTGCGACCATTCTCATCGCAAAAGGGAAGCATCGTGGAGATGAGCCATTTGACGAAGGAATGCCCTTAAAGCAAGATCCAAAAGGCCTAATAAGAAGAATTAAGTGCAATTGTCGAGAACGGTGTAAAAGAAACGCGAAGACACTAAAGTGATCGATTTTGGGAACAAAACATGTCGAAGTTTCCCAGATTTGGTAACCTAAGCCCCTAACTGTTGATTTATGTAGTCATATGCACAACGTTCAAAGTACGTGTGACGGCCCTGAGCATTGCGTTATTACGCGCTCGTCCTGGCAGTATGCAGCTTAAAATGAGAAACAAGACAAGATCAAGTCGAATGAATGAACGCGCAAATGCATCAAACGTGTTGCCGTCATAGCCATCATGACAGATTGTAACAAAAGGCTTGTACGACCTAAAAGGGTAAGAGAATCATGCATATATATTATAGGAGAGTTGACCAGGGCTCACTCCCTGTGTATTGACGCTGGTAATGGATGCTTCTCTTACCGACTAGGAGCATTGCAAACCCTTGGTGATATTCCACAGGAAACGAAAGCTGGATGAGTCCATGTTTATATAGTCGACAACTCAGCCCCAAAGCGACGGATCACGCATATTCGTATCAGTAAACATCCTGTACCAGCAATACTCACCGGTGGGCTAAGTTTCGCCGCTCCGTCTTCTAAATAAACTTTGAAAAGCAGGTGATGAGAAATCAGTCCATCAGTGAAGCCAGAACCAGTCTCGAACATTGCCCTTCTTCTAGCCTAGCAGTATTCATGACTTCCGGCGCTATGAAATCTTTCCTGTCTCGATAGTACTTTCTGGCAAAAATCGAGAATCCAGCCTAGATTAGGACATACCGCGGTATTTCTGGGCAATTGATTAAAGATAGCTTTCGCAATTGAAATTATATAGACTCACACAAGATCACGCTGACATGCCTGTCATCATGCATTGGATACAAATACAGCCTGAGCTCACTGCTCCCGCTAGTAAATTCGCGAGAGTCATGGAATCTCATCAGAATATCTGATTACACACGAGTTCAGCCTGTAGCTTATCAAGGTTGATACAGTAAATTCCCATGTCGCGGATGAGCCAGAATAACCAACTCAGATCGGCTACGACGCAAATTTGTGTAAATTAACTTGCGATTTCTGAGTTGTTTGTTCCTGCAGTCTCGCAGTCTCGCTAGCCCCAAGGTCGGAGTTTCTCAAATCAATCCAGAGAAATTGATAGTTGCCGGCAATTCCGATGAACCAATCGTTTCGAATAGCAAATCCTCACAGTACCTAGCTCACTTAAAAGAGAGACGACCCACGGGTTTCGACAATTCGCCTGCTATGTTCTACAATCTTGCTGGTAGAAATTTCCCACCCACCTTCCTCTAACTCGATCATACACAAGCCATCCGTACGTTGGATGACTGTAACAAGCCTTAGCTGTGCTGACAACATCTCCAGAATATGAGACTCACAACTCTGGTGACCGTTCTTTCGATTTCGATTACCGCTCAAGCTTGCTCTGGCTATAAGTACTGCCACTGTTACGACTCAGATGGTACGCCAAATGACAGTGCCACCTCGACAGTCTGCACCAAGGCTGGGTATCAAACGAAATACAACTCGGACCTTGGTCACTACGAGTGCTACTACTATAGCGAGACACTGTTCAAAAACATTGGACAGAGCAATTGCGGGATGAGAGAACGTTGTATCAAAGCTGGAGCCACTGGAAAGGACTCAAGCTGTAGGGGAAAGGTGTAGATGATTAATCATTCAAGCTCATCATGAAGAAGGTTCTTCACAGTCATTTTATTACTATTTGACGGCTCAAAACTCTATATCCGAATTCAAAACCAAATCTTGAGGGTAGTCGAAGTCATCCAAAATCACACCATGTTCTGTTTGGACTTTTCGGCGCCCCAGAGCGTACAAGTTTTGGCTTTCGAAGAGGCCCTCTCTTTCTGCTCCTAGTACCTTTATCAGACGGAGAGCTGAAAGCCGCACTTCTAAGCACTTGCACTCTGTGACAACGAAGAACAGCACAGGTGAGAATGCAAGTTCGAAAACAAATCGTGGTAGCCGTATGGTCCGCATATTACTAAATTCAGAAGCCAACGCAATCATCTCGCGGAAGCCGTGTATGTGTCTTTCATCGTTGCCCCCATGATCTACTGGGAACAGCATATCGAAGCAAACTTGACATGTGTGGAAGCGCATACGCATCAGTGCTTGCGGACCTTCGCTAGCACAATTTGGCTGAGATGTTGAGTCAATGTCGAGGCCATCCATCAATTCTCTGCATTTCTGCAACAGAGAACCGATGCAGTTCCGCTCCTTCACCTGATCGAAATCAGCTCCTTTCCGTTTGCAATGTTGTAAAATCATTAATCGTCGGCAAATTTCGTCGATCATCGAGTGTGCATCCTCCACGTTATCAAATCTCGTTGGTACCGCATATCTTAGGACATGTGTGAGTGCTGAGTCCGCAGGAGGCCTTCCAAGGAGCAGCGGAAGGACGCTCAATCGCCGAAAGACTGGTACGATGTGATCTTGTATCCAGGGTTTTTCGCTGCCATAAGTCTCTAAGATTTGGTTGCCGTGTTTGCAATGCCGAATCGCGGTCTCGTTATTTGACTGCAGCAGCTCGATACATATAAACAAGACGCATACAATCAGGACTAAAGACTGATCTTGTACAGCCTTCACACCTTTGATTGCCGCATTATAGTACTGTAATGCAAGCAAAGGTTTAGTGGATGGGATTGCCCGCATCTCGCGAGCCTCATATAGGTGACTGATTGCTAAGAGCGAATATTTCACTATTGGCTCAGATTGGCTGAGCTGCATGACAAAGTACGTCCAAAAAGCAGGCTTCCTAGGGCCAGATAGACGAGGCGCAGCGTATTCATAGAAATATTGTAGTGACCTTCGCTCACTTGCGGAATCTGATCCATGATGTCGCAGGGCTGCATGAATCTTGAACTCGACCGATGCCTGTGCCAAGTAGCCGTCGCACTTTCGGCCTGTGTCATTGCAGCGTCGGCAAGAAGGCTTGGTTTCGTCGCACTTGATCTTGCGAATCCTACGAAAATTAGTACAAAAGGATTCGCCTGAGGCCTCTGCGAGGCATTTCGATCTATGCATACTTGCAAGTCAAGCACCCGGTCTTGGTCTTCTTGGAACCTTTTCGTGCCATGGGATGATCACATCAGGCGACCAAAGACAGGTTTTCTCATCAATTCCGGCAATATTAAGGCATGAGAGCTCTGGTTCCGTTGACACAGGTGCGATGACTTGCGCTCTAGTCTATTCCACCTGACGTGATGATGTAACTGGAAGTTCAGAACGCCCCTTTGTTTGCTATGGGTCCTGGGGCGGTAAGTCATGTAAGATTTGAATAAAAGCCGAACGAGCCAATCAAGCTTTGCACTAAGTACCTTACGATTTCTAATCATCGTCGTCACTACACTAGCTATCTCATGAACCCTCTGATTGGTTCATTCGGGTTTGAAAATCCTAGAGTTGAGTCTAATGGCACTGAATACGTGTAATTCCGTAGTCGTCTTGGGAAATCATTTGTGAGCGGTGCTTAGCTTACAGTGTTGCAAAGGTGATAACGCGATGTTCCACTTCCTTTGGTTTGTCAATTAAGTACGTCGAACAAGTATTTAAGTGAGTGGTCCTCCGCTCAGCACATGCATACTGATAGCTCAACACACTGAAACTGAACCATCGTCAGCCCTAGGTCAATATTTAGACTAACTTTGTTCTAGTCAATCTATATTCCATTCACAGCCATGTCACCTGTGCGACAAGATCGTAAGATTGCCTTAGTTGGCGCCAGTGGTAACCTTGGGCAACACACCCTGACGGCACTGCTCTCTCATGGTATCCACGACATCACCGTCATTGTCCGGAACGAATCCACCTCTGAATTCCCTGACAGCGTCACCGTCAAAAGAGTTGCCTTCGATGACGAAGCTGCTCTCACGTCTGTCTTGCATGGTCAAGAGGTCTTGGTCTTGCAACTTGGCATCCCAGCTGTGGGCCTCAGCGACGTCTTCATCCACGCTGCCGCAAAGGCCAACGTCCCGTATATCCTTCCGACAGAGTTTGGTAGTGACCCAGAAGGAAAGCTCATTGAAGAGCTGCCTGAAATCGCTGATAAACGCAAACACCGAGAACTCATCGAAAAGCTAGGAGTTGGTTCTTGGATCGGTGTCATTACCAACCCTTGGTACGATTTCTGCCTGCCTATGGGCGATGTCTTTGGTATCGACGCCAAAACACTCAAGGTTACGCTTTGGAACGGGGGGCGTACAAAGATGAATTACACTACGCTGGCCCGAGCTGGAGCGGTTACTGCCGAGGTTGTGGCTATGCCAGATGTAGAACTTGCACGCTATCGCAACAAATGCTTCTACACTACTTCCTTCCACGTCACTCAGAGAGAGGTACTGAGTAGCATTATGCTGGCGACTGGAACATCTGAGACCGATTGGGACATTCGCGAGGAGGCCGTGGATGATGTTCTTGAGAGAGCCAATGCGATGAGTGGGGATGACGCACATGCTGTGGTGCTTGCGAAGTTCTTCCCACTACATTACAAAGAGGGCGAGGGGGGTGATTTCAACAGCAAGACTGAGGATCTCGGCCGTTTTGATCTGAGCAAGGAGGACTTCCATGCCGTCACGAAGGATGTAGTTCAGCGGATGCTGTCGCCCTAGAGTCCTGTCATGCGCTTAGAGAGAACCAGAAATAGTCTTTGTCCTTCAGAACAAGCATGTCTCGCAATCTCTCTGAAACCTGTAGAAGTCGGCACTTGCACCATGATTGTCCTTCGGATATAGATACCCTTGTGGCTACATCAAGCATGGACTCTTGACCACCACAATAGGTCACACTAAATGTAAGGTACTTCTCGTAAGTGATCGAAGACGACTCACTGAGCGTAGATAATGCATAAAAAGACACCAACTGATCATAGATGGTGATAATGCGCTGATGTTGCCCCTTTCAACTGTTGATGTGCTCAAGAAGCCGACTCCAACCGCTGTGCCTCTCACTTGGCACACACCGGACCAATGTCGGGCCAACTTTTCGGCCCAACCCCGCCAAGTGAACGCATCTCAGAGCGATCGACTGAATTGGATAGACATGCATCGGCATCAACTCGGTAAACGGACGGGTCGCAGTCCGGGTGAAACAGAGCGACGTGACGCTTAAACCAGATCACGAGTGCACAAACCCAGAAGTGTGGCTTTCATCTCCTCTTTCTCCTCTCTCCTTTCTTTCTGACGATTTGAGCATCGCTTCTCGAAAAGCATCTTGACTTACAGCAGTAGAATATACCAAAAATGACCGCGTGGGAAGTGAATGGCAAAGTCGCGCTCGTGACCGGTGCTGGATCAGGTTGGCATCCTTACCCCCTTTTCGAAGTTACCAATACTAACAGAGTTCAGGTATCAACCATGCGCTGACCAGAGCCCTTCTAGAGTCGGGTTGTTCAGTCGTCATGGCGGATTTGAGACTACGTCCCGAGGCCGAAGATACACTCAAGAAATACCTCCATCCCCCAACCAAGCCTGGCACTGCGTCGGCTATCTTCCATCAGACAGACCTCACCGACTGGTCTCAGATCAATAAACTGTGGGACACCGCACTCAAGACATATGCGCGAGTCAATCTACTCATCAACGGGGCCGGAATCTATGATCCCCCATCCAGCGACTTTTGGAACCCGCCTGGGATCTCGCCTCTGTCCCGAGATCAAGCCGATGCCAAAATCGGCATGTACCAAGCCTACGCCATCAACACCATTGCCCCTGTCAGACTTGCCCAGATAGCCATCGAATACTGGTTGCGTCCCGAAAACCGACATCTTGCAGGCAATATTCTCTGGGTCGCCAGTATGGCGGGCTATGTTCACGGCCTCCTTACGCCATTCTACTACTCAAGCAAGGCAGCCGTTGTCAGCATGTGCAAGTCTCTTGGCTCTTTGAATAAGATTGCCGGCATTAGAAACGCCGCAATCTGTCCGGGAGTAGTCGATGTAAGTTTCAACCTGCCTCAAGTCCGTAATGTTCACATACAATGAGTGCTGATAGCCGGCTGCAGACCCCAATCTTCCACGCCTCCTACAGCCGAGAGCGTGTACATGCCGACGACTTGATGCTAAGCGTTGACGAAGTGGTCAACGTTGCCATATCAGCCATCTGTGACTCGAAATACGGCGACGGAAACGTTATAGAGGTGTTCTGCGGAGGAACGAAGGAGGACCATAAGGTGTGTGTTCGGGATGTGCCCTTGGAAAACTTGTACGACGTTGAAGGTATGAAGGGCCTGGCAGCTGGAACGCACATGCTTGACAAGCAGGACGAATTCGAACAGAAGTTGAAGACGGGAGGCCTGGAATTTTCTGCAAAGATCTAGGAGCGGACACGGGTTGGACAGATAGAACATCAGTCTGCATAGGAACAATCCACTGCCGCAGGTACCGTTTATCGAATTTCGAATGACAAGGCAGGCAGGGCAGTGACACCAGGATGATACTCCTCTTAATCTCCTAGGCCAAGGTTGAACGACTTCGCGGGCTATTCCATAGCGTTTCAGTGGGAATGAAGGTATAACCATACTGCAGTACTTCGGGCGCGGTTCATCCTGTGACTTTCCCTACAGTATAGTATACCATCAGGGGCTGCCTACTACTTTAGCTAGCAGTTGAGCCAACTCCAACCAATGCCATAAATGCCCTTTCCCCTTCTTCCAGCCGCACTTCGAGCACAAGCCCAAGATCTATCAATTCTGTGTAGAGTCTTGGCTTGGATTCCTGACCTGAGCTCAATTTCCCTCAGCGCTCCTCTCAAGCTCTTCCAGAAACCTCCTCACTTCGGAATCCAGTTTCAAGCCCGACTGAAGCATGTATTCATCGGTGCCTTCTATTTGCAGACCTTGGAGAGATCGGGCACGGCTGAGCGCTACGTATGCTTGGCCCTTTTCAAAGACAGAGCCCAGGTCAACGATTAAGCGGTCAAGAGACAGACTCTGGCTCTTATGGATGGTCATGGCCCAGCCTGGAGCGAGAGGTAGCTGTGTCCGAGATACGAGCATGTGCGGGTGTTTTGTGCCGAGTTCGTTTACTGCGCAATCCGGGCCAATGACGCGGCGTTGGCCGTTGTTGAATTCGACCTCGGGATCTTCATTGAGTCAGCCGATATGAGGAAAAAATGAAGAGGTTGTCCCAGCAGCTGAGCGGGATTTCTACTCACATAATTCAGGCGCGCCTTCGTCCGTTAAGAACATTTCCGTCAGACGAAAACGTTCCATAGCAGCATCGAAAGCTGACAAATCCTTCTTGTAGTTTTTTCGCTTAGGTTCTGTGGGACGTTCAAACTTGGAGCGTGAGACAAAGCCGCAGATTTTGCCCTGACTGCCGTTACACAGGCCGCTATCTAGATCAATCTGGTGCATATAAGTTACGAGGTTAGTGAATCTAGCGACAAACGTTTATATGCAACAATTGCTTGCGGAGGATCTTACGTTTGCAAGCAAGATGACGGGCATATTGAGCTTCAACTCTAGAAATTGGGCATAGCGATGTTCGCCCAAGCGGGACAACGGTTGCCGCGAAGGAGGTGCTTCAGGGTCCGAATCTCGCTTCTGGATAATGTACTTTGTTAATAACCCTTACTTTGAAGATTTAGAGTCGCGCCTAGTTACAGCTCGACGGATGAGGTAGCCAGCACTTGCCGTATAGTAATCGATCAGACGATCAAGTTCTTCATCTGTGCTATTATTTGTATTGGCATAATCGAGACACCAATATTTTCGGGACGGGCTATGGAGCTGTTTGAGCTGAGATTCGTTATGCTCTTGAGCTTGCAGTCTATGACTGAACAAACGAGTTGCGTTCTCAACCTGGGCAGGATGATTTAGCAGTAGGTCGATATCTCTCTGGCTGAGAACTTCGCCTAACCGGCATGTCTGAAGAATCCTGACAAAGTCCTCGTCTGTTTGTCGATGAACCTTCTTCAGGTGGACGTACTTGAAGTTGCACCTCACCCACTCAGAAGACTTGAAGGCCCATTTGTCGTGCTCCATGAAATACCCATGAGTATTCTGCTGCGGCCCTTCATCGCTGACTCCTTGAGGGCAGAAATATGAACGGACTGAGTTCCCGACCTTTTCCTGTTGCATTTCCGAGCCACATTCAAGACAATGCTGGAATGGCTCTACCGGAGGCAGCTGACAGAAATCCCCAACAGCGATGACCTGGACGCCGCCAAAAGCGCCCCGAACCTCCATCTGACTCTGGGGGTTATTCGGGGCTGCTTTGCGTCGAATTCGTCCCATGACCTGACCAAGTCGTTGAAAGAACTGATTCTCGACCATGCTGATTTCGTCGATGATAAGAACATGGGTACCAACTATTCGATTCTTGTTTTTCTTGTGTCGCGACTTTCCCACTAGTATACCGAATGGCTCTGAGAAATCATCCGGTGTCCAGCCCGCGTAATTCCACATCGTTCTACCACCGATGTTGACAGAAGCGATGCCGGTAGGTGCGATTAGGTGTACTTTTCGTTCCTTCGCTTTGAACATCTTGTGCAAGGCCTTTACGAGGACAGACTTGCCGCATCCGCCCGATCTACGTGCGTATGAAGTTAGTAGATGATTATTGAGTTATTGACGCCACGCGTTGGACCATCATGAGGCCACCTTGCTTACGCACCCAGTGATGAAAAGGTTATGTCCAGCCATGGCAAGATCCATGGCGGCTTGTTGTTCCTGGCAAAGAGGAGGCTCGCAAGGGTCTGGTGCTGGGTCGAAGCTCTGGGCTTGGGGCTCGCCCGCATCAGCAGCTATGGCTGCAACATCGCTAGGCGCAGCACTGCCAGGTATACGGCTGTTAGGCGTGGGAGGAGGATACCGAGGTGTGCTCTCAAATGTGTTTGGCGATGCAGTACAAGGTTGCGGTTGAGGTACAGACCTTGGCTCTTCTGCCTCGAGCTTTTCTGTCAACTTGTTACGCAGGAGATCCACCTATGACAAAACCCATCAGACATACTCTTTGTATCGCGAAGCAGAATGGTGTCTCACAGCGTCTTTGTACGTTGTTGTTTTCTTGTCTGCGTTCAAGCAGTCAGCCCGGGGAACTGATTTTTTGCAATTTTCGAGGTGCAACTTACGCCCTGCCCCTGGATATCTTTCAACCAACGGCTGACATTTGCCCCAACTTTCGAATATACCGGTTTCCGTTCCATTCCATACCACGTAGTACTTTTTGGCGCCGGAAAGTTCCTTTGGTATGCCCGACGTGTACTTTCTCATCATGTCGTTCACTTTGTCTGCTACTGACGTTTGTGGGGGGTTATTGGAAGGCTCAGCATCTTTCTCTGCTTGAGAGCCGGAGCTAGCTTCGTGATGGTCATCGTCAGTGTCGCCGTGTCTCGTCAAATTATTGTGGTCGGGTTCGGGTTGGAATCGCTGTCTTTTGGGTGATGGTGGGGAGAGGGAACCGCCCGGCGCGCGTTTGGGCCCGAATTGGACTAGTCATTGGAATCTTAGCCATGTTTTTTGTATGATGGGACTTGTAGTCGAGTTTTACGAACGTGTGGTTTGTTTGAAGGCCATTTTAGTTAGCCCTTTTTTGCGCGACGGTCAGAAAGATCCCGCGTCATGAGGCGGAGAGGCTCTGGCATGATCGCGTAAATTTCATATTAAATGAGACAGACGCGTCGCGGACTGATTAGATTGGGTGGTATTAAGCTCCCAAAGGCTCGGGCCACCCGTTCACAAGTATGGGGCTCGGCTGAACCAGAGCAAATGCTCCGTGTTCGCAAAGTAAGGCACACTAGAAACTGTTGACCCTAGAGAAAGAAGAGGATTAGTTACGGTAGAATTATTCTTTGTTGACCAACAATGTCACACATCAACGCGCAATCCAACGCCATTGGAACGGGAAGTTTATGTCTATAGTTCACGGCACTTGGTGCTAAGGGATTAGAAGAACTAGCCCCAGAACGGCTAGGGAGCTGAGGAACCAACATGCACTGCGCGGCGCACACACCCATGGAGTCTGCACCAGCTTGCTGCTAACACTGCACCCTCATTCCGTACAACTATCCGTACAACTATCCGTACAACCAACATTGAATCCAACGCGTATTTCCGATCATCATTCCCGCCATGCACTGCTGGTCCCCCGCACGAAGCGAGTCAGCTACTAGCAGGGACCTCATTCCGGGGCCCCGGACAACTCCCGAGCCTCACCCCCAGCTCCAACGTCGTCGCCGGACACTTCTCCGCCCAAACCTGGTAACAGCCGACGACTAACATCCTCGACGCCGCAAACATCGTCACCTTCTAGCGAATTGGATTTCGTAACATGGCGGAGCCGCACCACTTTTTCGCGGGGATTCCACTGCGAAAAGCAAGCTATGGCTTGAGTGGGGGAGCAGCTTTGTCTCGAATCGGTCCAGAAGCGGCGTCATGGGGTCGTGGACCAACGCCAACATGACCCCCACCTTAGGTCTGGTTGGCGTAGATTCGTGGGGTCAATGTGCCGTCAGTGGAGATGTTTGACATCGTGAGCCTTTCGCGGGGTGAAAGAACCAAGCTTGGTCTGTACGATGGGTCTATCTCAACTTTCCAAGGTGCCTCTGGGGATGGGGAAAACGTTGGATCTGCCCAAGCTATCAATGCCAATCTCTCGTGCATCTTGCTCCCTTATTCTCGCTCAAAATCACTGATAATCATCAGTCATCATCACCATGGTTGTTAGCGGTACGGAGGTTGCGAAGAACAACACCAAAGACTCGTGCTGGGTCGTTGTGCATGGCCAAGTATGGGACGTCACAGGTACGCACATGCTCCGGTACCCAGCTTCACATTGCCCGCTCACACTAGACTAGACTTCCTTGATGAGCACCCAGGCGGCGCAAAACTCATCATCAAATGCGCTGGCCGAGACGCGACAGAAGACTACGACTCCATCCACAACCCAGACCTCATCACAGAGACCCTATCACCAGATCGCTGCCTGGGTCCCGTAGACCCAGCAACACTACCAGAGCCACAAGATGCCTCGTCGAACGCTCCCGAAAAGCAAAAGCCTGCTTTCCCACATTTAGGAGCCATCATCAACGCCGACGATTTCGAAAAGGTCGCGGAGAGGTACCTCTCGCCCATGGGCTGGGCGTACTACTACTCGGGCGCAGAAGACGAACAGAGCCTTGACGACTCGCGCCGCATATTCCGCAAGCTCGCCCTCCGCCCGCGCATTCTCCGAAACGTCGACTCCATCTCCACGTCCACCAATATCCTCAGCCTCCATACTTCACTACCTTTCTACATTTCGCCCACTGGACAGGCCAAGTACGCCCACTCCGAAGCCGAGACCATTCTCTCGAGGGCTGCGGGCAAGGAAGGGATCATGTACTGTATGCCCACCAAGCCGAGCGCCTCGGTCGAGTCCATCTTCGGCGCCAGGGTAAACGAAGCACAGTCATTGTTTTTCCAGCTGTACGTTGATCGGAACCGGGATAAGGCACAAGCTACGATTCGGAAGGCAGAGAGGTTGGGTGCCAAAGCGATCTTTGTGACGGTCGATTCGCCAGTCATCGGCAAACGTGAGCGCGATGAAAGGCTGACTGTTGGCGATGAACCCCTTTCAGAACCCAGCGGCCTGGCGAAGACAACGGCTTCTGGGTTACTGAATGCGGGGTTGACGTGGGCCGATTTGACATGGATAAGGCAGACGACCTCGTTGCCGATTGTCATCAAGGGGATTCAGTCTGTTGAAGACGCCGTCATCGCTCACGAGCACGGCGTGGATGGTATCGTGCTTTCGAACCACGGAGGAAGGTCGCAGGATACGGCGCAGGCTCCCATGCTGACGCTCCTTGAGATTCGTAGATACGCGCCGCACCTCCTCTTTCCTGAGACAAGAGCCAAATTCCAGGTATTTGTCGACGGTGGCATCAGACGCGGTACGGATGTCCTAAAGGCTATTGCTCTTGGTGCCACAGCTGTTGGCATTGGTCGGCCGTTCTTGTACTCGATGACGGCTGGCTATGGCGAGGCTGGTGTCAGGCGGTTGGTGCAGATCCTAAGACATGAGCTACAGACTAATATGGCGCTCGCGGGTGCCACGAGTGTGGAAGAAATTGTTCCTGAGATGGTTAATAGCGAACGTGCTGAGAAGGAAGTTACAGGGAGGGTGAAGTTATAGACTATTTCAAGGGCTATGTATCAACTGAGATCACCGACAAGTACCATGTTTCTCCGTAACAAGGAGCCTTCTCACCATAGAGTCTGTCTAAGTCACTTTGATAATGATCTCATTGCTTGTGCCCGTGGAAGAAAAGCGCATCGCGGGAAATCCTGCTACGTCAAAGATAGGAAGTGACCTCTCAGCTTGCTAGGCAATCATTCTCCATACTGAGGCGCGATGGAACAGGTAACTGAGTCGCTGGTGGAGGGGATAAGTGCACGAGCACGAAGTTCATGGCCAATTGTCTTGGACTTAATTTAATATCAAAAGCCTGTAGAAGCTTAAGGCAGTATCGACATCGTTAAACATAGCGAATAAATCATTCCTCAAGACTATTAGCTGAACATAAAGCATTCGCCAGTAGAGGCTTCAAATGAGATATCTGAACCCTCCAGCGACCTGCGCCTGCGTCGGCCCATGCTTCCCCGTGTCCTCGCCCCGGTCCAACTTGGCATTCAACCTTCTCAACCAAATCCTCGTCACCGTAGCGAATCCAATCGCCAAACCTGTCGCCGCAATATTCACAATAAACGCCGTAACGTATCTCGGCGCACCATAATACAGATAACTACCCCAGATATTCGGCGTGTTACACATGGCATTGATAAGGGCAATGGCACTCGCACGCTTGACCGAAGGTTGAGCTAGACTACCAGTGATCCAAGAGAGCACGACCACCGCGGCAGCGTAGAAAGAACCGGGGAGAAGCATCATGGCAACGTAGCGTGCTGCCGTGTTGGTTGTTGAGACGGCGATGATGTTGGCGACGAGGGTGATGCATAGGGGGATGACGATATGGAGGAAACGTTCTTGTTTGCGGTCTGAGTGGAAGCCGTTTAGGAGCATGGTGATGACGCAAAGGAGGAAGGGGGGCGCGGTGAGGGCGTAGGTCATTGTGCGGGAGAAGCCGAGGCCGCCGACGACGGAGGGGAAGAAGTTTGCGACGGCGCCGACGATGTAAGTCTGATAGTCCAAGTGAGTTAGCAAAATTGTTCATGGTGTGCCAGAGACTTCTCTAACGTCTTCGGAAAGGTGCATGGAAGGGGGCAGATAGGTGAGGTGTGCGACTTACAGAGTAAAGGACTCCCATGAGCATCCAGGTCTTTGGGTCCGTGACGGCCATCATGAAACCCTTCATAGCGGTGACTTCGCTAGAATCATCTTCCTGGCCCTGATCTGCAGCGAAGTTGTACTGCACCCATTCGCACTCCAGTTGGGTCAGAGTGGGAATCTTCTTGTTGGAATTGGGCAGGATGCATGCGAACGGAACGGCCAAGCCGACGGTGATGACGCCCTCTACGAGGAAGAGCTGTGGTTTCCATGATTAGACCGAGAAGGCTTCAGATAAAGAAGAGAGAACAGGCACATACCCAACGCCAACCTGCAAGTCCGTGTGCACCATCTAAGTTCAGGATGGCGATGGCGAAGAGACCGCCGAACGCATTGCCCAGCTGGGAACCAGAATAGAGGATGGCGGTCCGCAAGGCAAATTGCTTTCGGTTACTAGAGAGACACAGATCAACATCGCTTGGGACCAAGAGCACACGATTGGGATCGCTTACTAGAACAGGGAGAGGAAGTATAGTGCGCCAGGAAAGAAGATGGCCTCAACGAAGCCAAGGAAGAAGCGCGCCATCAGTAGGCCTTCGTAGTTGTGCACCACGGCCATGAGGGAAGAAATAACACCCCATGCGGCCATGCCACAGCAGATGTACGCCCCGGGCCACTTGATCTTGCCGACAATCATGTTCGAGGGAACTTGCATGAGGACTGCAGAGCTTCCGCGTTAGCCAGGGTTTGAGAAAAGTGTTTCTGCGACTGAACGGATTGGAAGTTCTCACTATAGCCAACAAACAGAATGCTGACGGTTGTCTGGTACTCGACTTGGCTCAGGTTCAGGTCTGTGGTGATGTCGGCGAGCTTTGCGCTGGCAATGTTCTGGCGGTCGAGGTAGTTAACTTTAATTATCAGATATGTTAGTCGTGTCCTCTGGGAGTAGATGGTTGGAGTACGCGGGTTGCACTCACGGATGTACATGATGACCATGATGGGCATGATCACCAAGTCCATTTTCAACGTCGCCTTCTTGCCAATTCTCTCATACTCCTCCTGACTCAAGGCCGCCAAGCTGGCTGGCATGATGAGGTTGCCGCCATGCTGGCTTAGCTTATCGGCGTTGACGTCCTCGACCTGGTCCGAAGACTTCTCTGTCTTGTCCATATCCATGGTTGTTTATTGGTCCAAGACTAAGTATAGCTTACTTCTCTCGTGGCTCAGGTATCGGATAGCAACTGGGATTGAGGAAGTTGGCGAGGTGACAGACAAGGAGACCTGCCTATAAGAAGCCAAACATGCGGCGGTCAAAAGACGTGGGAAGGCCCTGAACTTAACCTCCTTTTCCCCGGACCCGTCAACCTTTGAACAACCTCCCATTCCTTCTCCTCGTCCCACAATCATCTTCTTCCCTTCATTTTCCCCCTATCCCCAGGCAAACGTGGAGAACAATCCAAACGCGGGGAAACGACCCCATGGGGTAGGGCCTAGCATGGCAGCATTCAAACGATGCCTTTGTTCCTTGCTGCTTGGTCATCCCTGAACCCCCCAAATATCAGCCGACTTTCTCGTCGGACCGCCCCCACCTTGCAGCTCCCCGGCATCAGATCCGGCGTTAGGACAGAAGGAATATGGGATTTCTTGGACACCTGGGGCCAGGGATGTTTGCGGGACTATGTGGGGGTCATACGTTGGGGATCATGGGGTAACTCTCTTTTACCGTTTGGGGACGGTGAGCTCTCCATTTCCCTCGAGCTGTCAAGGATCAGTACAGTTAGCTTAATAACCATAGCCATGATTGGATGTGCTCGGCTCTCACACTACTCACCTATACCGTGCCTTGGTAATACTTCTTTCTATAGAATGGAACTGCACTGTGAGATCTCAAGGAGGATGAAAGATGACAAAGACCTAGGTTGGCGGTAGACCTTAGAGGTGCCTTCCCCACCTCCACGGGAGTCATCGTTATTCCATCCGTTCTCGTCTGTGACCCCCACCTCGGCATCCCTTTTCCAACATACACGAATCGTTGACCGCCTGGTCAACCATCCGTGGCTTGGACAGGGATCTCACTCCCACGAAACCACAAGCAGCATCGAGGCAATCTGAGTCCAGGACTGAAAAGTACTTGTACGGCGTAGGCCGCCCATTGCTTACATCTTGACTTCTCACCTAATACGAATCTTGCCCACATATCAAACCTGGATTTAGCTCACCTGATTCTCAGCTCTGGGCAACTTGAGCAGGATTGTGATAATATATAGTTCTTTGACTATGGCAAGTAAAGTTTTGTCTTCAAAATTGTACAATAGAATTAAAGCAACACTTAGGCAACGCCTAAAGTAGCATCTCAACAAAGAGCAGAAGCCTCTATCCCGACATACTTCGTCAACCGTCTGGCGGAAGTAATACCAGAGGCAGAGCCTATGTCGCACATTGCCGGTATACATGCTCGGTATACAGGCTCATCAGTGACGGAGCTTGGCGCAGGCGGCACTAGCCTTTGCGCTGGGAGTGGCAGAACGAGTCGCGGTGATCAGAGTCGTCGAAGGCAAGCTGCTCGGGACACTTGCCTCAGCTGCCGAGGTGTTGTTGACGTCGCTCGATCCGCCGGTCCACACAGCAGGACCAGGCATCGGGAAAGCCTTGTATCCGTTGTAGAGACTGAAGCTCACGTAAGGGTCGGTGTACTTGTACGCGCCAGGGAATTTGACCAGAGGGCCAGGGATGCCGTTGCCGCCTCCTGTGACCTTGACCTGGACGCAAGACACGAAGTGCTCAGGCTCGTGGTCAAACGACTTGTGGACGCCTGAGATAGTTTGTTAGATTATCATAATACAAATGACGTACGCAAATTTGAAGCCAAAATCAAATTCTTACCGATGTGCTCAAAGCGCAGGAGATACTCCCCTGAAGGCGTATCCTTGGGAATGGTGGCGGTAAGAGTGTTCTTGTCCCAAGTACACCAAGCGTCTTTGGTGAAGTCGCCACTCTGGGTGCAAACGCCAGTCTCGCCAATCTTGAACCAGTCGCCTGAGCCGTCGTAGTCCTTGACGCTGCCATCGGGGGCTTTCGACATGTAGTACAGAGCAGGTCCTATAGTAATTGGATGCAGATGTTAGTCAACGTGCAACGTCGAGGCGAATCACGCGGCGACAGAGTCTTCTAACCAGGGTGCTGCATGGTGGCGCCTACGCCAAGCTTAACCGTAACGTCGCTTCCCGCAGTGACGTCGAGGACCTCCGTCTTGGCGGCGTTGGTGTAAGCTCCCTGGTTGCATCTGCTGTCCGGGCCGTCGATGTAGGAACCATCGCGAATATCGGCGGCGGGGTTGTTCGAGAACTTGATCGGATTATACTTGGTGGCACGGGTGAAGTCTCGGATGTACTGGAAAGACTTTCCGGCGGTACCGTCTTGAACCACGGTGTCGAAGAAGTAATGAGCGGATGCCACCTGGGCAACGGCCAAGACAACAGGAGTGAACTTCATTGTGACAAAAGATGTTGCGTTGTATGGAATGGATAGACCAAAAGAGTGGAAAGAAGTAGAAACAAGAACGAATGAGGCATATGGGTTGAACGGAATGGACAATGACAGAAGAACCAACCTTTTTTGTATTTTATATCATGAATTGTCGTATCTAGGTCCACTGACTTACGAATCAATAGAGAACACTTCGCACTACAACATCGTAGTCTTAAGACCCAATGTTTCAAACGAATTGGGTATGTGGTGATGCCGCGAAGTCCTTCAATCAGAGCTATGGCCATCTCCAGACAACGATACTGTGCCTACTGCAGTACAGTCGTTACGAGTTTAGACCTCTATGCTTCCTCTAAACGACTCGTCCAGATTTCCAGATAAGATTTAAGGCGCAATCACGGCCAAAAAAGCTCCTGCCGTAATTTGTAGTGGAATCATACATATTCACCTGGCCCCTGAGTTTCATGTTCACTCTATGTCACTTACCGAAGAGGGACTAGGAAGCCCCAGCTTCGCTGCGATGCGAGCAGTTCGGACGTTCCCGAGACTAGATCACCAATGTTTCTATTGGAGCGATTTGTTTTCTCTCCTTGCTCCAATGAGCGCCACTGTAGCTTGGTAAAAATGACATGAGCGCAGCATGATTTCGAATATATTGTCAACACTCCTTAATTCTGGGTCCGGCGGGCCAGCATGCACCAAAATCCGTAAATCCTAGAGACGAGCAATCAGAATGACTTTCGGACTGATTTCTATGCTGCCAAAGGGGATGCGAGATTCCCGCGTTGTTCGGTAGTTTCTTGAAGGCCCCATGTATATGAGATCCGCAAAACTCCTGGAGTTGGCGTTTTTCTTGGCACGCGGATTCAGCCCACTCCCACATTCCCTTCGATATCGAATATCACATTCTTTTTCGTTCATGATTGGCTGATCAGATGTCACCCTTTACAACTTTGCTTGGTGTTGTCGGCCTAGGCGCCTTGGCACTTGGCCAGGTTACCGTCGACACCAACTCCAAGCTGCAAAAGATCGACGGATTTGGCTTCTCTCAAGCTTTTGGGCGTGCCAAGGAGTTCCAGAACGCGCCCACGGCCCTTCAAAAGGAGGCTCTTGATCTGCTTTTCAGCCCTACCAAAGGTGCCGGGTTCAGCATCATCCGCAATCGCATTGGTTCCGGCGGCAAAGGGGACAGCATTCTTCCCACGAACCCTGGATCGCCTACTGGCAAGCCGACTTATAACTGGGACAACGACGACAGCGGTCAGCTCTGGTTCACGAAGCAGGCCGTCAGCTATGGGGTGAATCAAATCTACGCTGACGCTTGGAGTGCTCCTGGATTTATGAAGACGAGCGGCAACGAAGCGACGGCAGGGTGAGTTTCGAGGACGCAAGTAATCACTTGAATGGCTACTCTCTAACACACTCTAGATACTTATGCGGCACAACCGGTCATACCTGCTCCTCTGGAGATTGGCGACAAGCCTACGCCGACTTCCTCGTGCGGTATGTCAAGTACTACCAGCAAGCCGGACTCAACATTACTCACCTAGGCTTTCTTAACGAGCCTGACTTCTCGTAAGCATCAGAACCCCCCTTACAGCTAGGCACATGAATTGACGACCTCACCACCCAGCCCTGGATACTCCCAGATGCAAATCAGCTTCAATGCCCAGGAGGCCATCTCTTTCATCCCCACTCTGTCCAAGGCCGTTCAATCTGCCGGTCTCAAGACTGCAGTTACTTGCTGTGATGCTGTTGGCTGGGGGTCAACAGTCAAATACACCAACGCACTCGTTGCCGCCGGTATGGAATCCCACTTGGGCTTGATCACCTCGCACACCTACTCAGGCGACGCCAACACCGCTCTCAGTACGAAGCTGTCATCTTGGGTTACCGAATCCGGCATCACGACAGCCTTTGACCTGACCTGGTTTAAGAATGGAGGCGCCACCGAGGGCATGACCTGGGCCAACAAGATTGCCGTTGGCATCATCAATGCCAATCTCTCTGCCTACCTCTATTGGGAGGGCTTCGAACTCAAGCAGCTACAGTCTGATTCCCATCTTGTCGATACCCAGGATGGCAAGACCGCGACGCCTTCCGCTAACTTTTGGGCATTCGCCATGTGGTCCCGGCACATTCGCCCCGGCGCGCAGAGATTGCAAACTTCGGGCATGGTGGCATCCGACGTCTTGACCGCAGCAGTCAAAAACAAGGATGGGTCTATTGTGGTCATCTTCACGAACAATGACATTGCAGCTAAGTCTGCCAGCGTCTCATTCAAGGGGTTCACTCCCAAGTCTGCGAGCGCGTGGGTCACTGACAACAGCCACAAGTTCGCTTCCACGGCGGCCACTATCTCGGGCTCGGGGGTATCTGTATCTATTCCTTCTAAGGGGGTCATCACCGTCAAGTTGACCTGACGGAATTGCTGGGATAACCCCATAAGGAAGTGGTGATCCAGCAACATGCTAGATCTCTGGCCATTACATGTGCACTGTTTACTATCCTAGGTATAAGTGTGATAAAACAATGTTGTATAGCTGTCGCTTTTTCTTTGAGAATAGACACCCATTTTCTAGATTTTCGCCTACTGTGCGCTAGTTCCCGTCTTATCATGTCATAAACTCGTAGGCGAGGTCGACGCTCGTTTCGTGCACCGCAATAATTAGTGCTCGGTGGACCCTTCTCCACTGTCAATGTACGTCTCTAGACATTGTTCTTCTGTACAATTAAGGCTAAGGACCGATGTGAGTTGTGCAACAGGTGCTTTTTCTTTGCGGGCAAAGGCTCGCATGATATGGAGCCAACAAAAATAAGGCTCTTCATATCAAATTCCTGCGCCCAAGCCTTGTTTTTACGACATTCAGACGCCAAAAAGTCTTGCAGAAGAGGGTCATTAGACAAGTCGGATGCAGTGAATTACAGAACTGGTTAAGAAGTTCGAGGTCTTACAGTTCCATAATTCCTGGGTGTTTCGGACCCAGATGGAGGTCCAGTGTCACAATTATTGCGGAAGATCTCCATGTCTTCAGTACCAAATGTCATGGAAAAGCAGAGACCGAGAACATCAAAACATCAGAATCCCCAAAGTTCAACAATAATTGTTCGTTCTGAGAGACTGTATCAGCCGGACTGATGGATTTTCCTGCTGGCGACATTGAGAGCTGGAACCTTCGGGGAATTTGGGGATTTTATAATGGGGAGTGGCCCGTTGCGGTCATCACCGCATCAAAAACACCACACTGGTCTTGGCGGTAATACGATAAGATCGGCGGTCATTTTGTCCACATTTTTGCTGTCCGATGTCACTACCAACGCAACAAAACAACGTTGCCGTCTCTGTTAGGGATTAGCTTTTATGTCTTACAGGCTGCCACTTCCAGCGCTTCCTCTCTCTTCGGACTTGTTTGCCTCCCTGTAAGCGTCACAATCTCCAGTTGAAGCAGCACCTGCCCTGTATTACCCGCCAATTGCCAGTATACTGGCCTTCTCTTGATGAAACTTTCGCGGAAGTCGTGGTACTAGTGCCCTGGTCAAATTAGAGTTCATGATCGATGTGGAGAATTGAACAGTTCATCTCATGTGCTATTTCTGGCATTACCCATGAGACAGAACTTTTAGACAGAGGAGCAGTTGAGAATGAGACAGAATTGCTAGTCATTCGTGTTTACCCGCTTCCAACACTGCCATAGTTTCCTTTACGAGAACGCAGCCATTTTGGGATTTGCCGAACAGGCATTCCCCACACAATGGTCACCTCCCAAGCGACGGTGACGTCGAAATCACCAACCTCGCTTGTCCGACCAAACCGACTTGGCGATGATGATCATATGGTCCAGTATCTGGAGCCTATCGCAAGTATATAATTGACTACCACGCAACCTCTTCCAAGCTGGCCTTCCTACTCTCACTATTACCAGCTAAGCAACAGAACCCCAGCTATTCCAAACAACACCACCAGACACGATCCAAGAACGTTTTCATACTTCAAAATGAAGTTCACTCTCGCTACCGTCACTGGCCTCTTCGGCGTTGCTGCCCTCGCTGCACCGGCGCCCCAAGAGACGGAAGAGCCTCGCCCGTACGAGAACATCGACATCGCCGACCTTTCCGTCCGCAAGCAGCAAAACGGAACAGTTACCAACGTCAGTTTCCTCCTATCTGGCAACAACGCTACGGACCTGGCCTGCCAGGGTGCGACCGGTGTTCCTTCCGATGTAATCACCTGCGGCGAGTCCAAGTACCGCTTCACGATCCGTCCGGGCAAGGAGACTGAGTTTGCGCTGCGCATCTACCACGAGCTTGGCCTTGCGTAAGTGACTTCCAATTACAAGACTTGAGAACGATGACGAACTAACAGGTGCAACCAGTTTTGGCTACTGGGGCGAGGGCGATGTTTTCACATACTGCCACGCCGGTGGCCTTGGAGACTTGCTCTGCAACCAGGTCAACCCTACGACGATTGTCATTGACAGCACTCCCCCACCTGTCAACCCCTAAATTTTGTTTTCGCGTTCAATAGCTAGACACTTCTCAGTAAATAATGTGTTTTTGAATACCACATCACTTGTTCCCGACTACCAAGACCGGACCATTGAGAATCTGAGCTGCCAGCAAGAGTACTTCCCCGCGGATCCCGCGTATCTGTTTCCGTACCTGTATTGAGTACCTCGGATTAGGCGTACACGCGCTGCAACTGACCAGAAGAAACACTCACGGAGGAGGGTTCGGAGTCATCAGAGTGACTGTTTCATCGTTGTCGTTATGCCAGGCTGTGTGGGCTTTACCGCCTTTGTCGCAATGGTAACAGGTCGCATCCGCTTGAAATTGAAGAATAAAACAGTACGGGCTGTGTTAATATGGTGATATATTTCGTTGAAAATCTAGCTCGTCTAGATTCAAGTCTGGGGATATTTCGTTAAAAAGACTTTACATATTGATCAGTATCATGTTCAACGGTAGACACAAGCTGCAACGATGTCTGATCCAACCTCTGTGTGAGGCGAAATATCTCCTTCGTATATCCTACGAAGTCTATGGCTAGCAAGCTAATTTATTCCTTTGATGTTTCAAATTGACTTTGGAATATCACATACTCGTTCGCAAGGATAGAATGCGTCTGTCAACCATCAACAAGAGCCAAAATTAATGGAAGGAAAGAAAACCAAGAGTTACTGGAAGCCACCACGCACAGGCCATCGATGGAAGCGGGAAGGCAGGGCCGGGAAAAGGTACGTCCCTCCGTGCCAGCTCTGCCCCGCCTTACCTAATCCGGGTACCTGAGCACTGTGGTGGCCAGGGTGAGGTCAGGTAGGCACGAGCATGTTGCGTAGCTGCGGGAGCCTTCGATTCTAACAAACAACCAAATCAGCCTCACCTCTCCAACCGACAGCCTTTTGACCTGCAAACCCACCGCGTTCACGATCCCGATCCAAATACTCCTCGTCATCTTCAACAAATAAACCCCACAAGTATCGCCCAGCATGTCGGAGGCAGCCTTGAAGCCCGAGAAGGACTTCTCGAAGGAGACGGACAAGCAGATCCCAGAGGCAGAGAAGCTCGCAAAGGTGCGGATTGGAGCCCGGAATTGACGTGGCCATGCACTGAATACTGATCTTCATATAGAGCGATATCTCAGCTGCCATCGAGAAGCTGAGCGTCCTGGAGAAGCAGACCCGCCAGGTGAGCAAGCTACCCCTCCCTTCCCCAGACGCTGACGTGCTAACGAGCGCAGTCCTCAGATCTCGCATCGACATCGCGTATACTCATCGCCATTGTCAACATCACCAAGAATGCCGGAGACTGGAGCTTGATGAATGAGCAGGTCCTGATTCTCTCGAAGAAGCATGGACAGCTCAAGCAAGCTATCACGAAGATGGTCCAGGCGGTCATGGGCTTCCTCGACTCTACCCCGAATCTCGAAACCAAGCTGACCGTCATCGAGACACTGCGGACGGTCACCGAGGGAAAGATTTTTGTCGAAGTCGAGCGCGCGCGTGTCACCAAGACTCTGTCCGATATCAAGAAGGAGCAGGGCGACCTCAAGGCGGCGACAGACATCCTCTGCGAACTCCAAGTCGAGACATTCGGATCTATGGACCGAAGAGAGAAGACTGAATTCATCCTCGCACAAGTCGCACTCTGCATTGAGGTCGGCGACTGGACTCAGGCACAGATCCTGAGCAGGAAGATCAGCACCCGTTACCTGTCGCGAAAGCCGAAGAAGACCCCGGAGCAGCTGGAGAAGGAGAAGAAGGAGCGTGAGAAGAAGAAGGCGAGAGGCGAGGAGGTCCCCGAAGAGAAGGAAGATGACACAACAGACCTGAAGCTGCGGTACTACGAGCAACAGATCATCCTCGCGAAGCACGATGACAAGTACCTGGACGTCTGCAAGCACTACCGCCAGGTCCTCGACACCGAGGCCGTCGAGGAAGACCCCAAGAAGCTTCACCCTGTAAGATCAATCCTGTCGGCTATGATGAGTACCATGACTTACAAACGTTCCCTAGGTTCTCCAACGCATTATTTACTTCGTCATTCTGGCTCCTCACGACAATGAGCAGCACGATCTCCTGCACAGAATCCAGAAGGACTCCAGAATCGGCCAAGTCACCCAGGAGGCCGAGCTCCTCAAGCTTTTCACAGTCCACGAGCTCATGCGCTGGCCAGAGGTTGCGAAAACCTTTGGTCCTCACCTGTGCGAAACTGATGTCTTTGACGCCCAAACTGGTCAGTCGGACGACGAGAAGGCGCACCAGCGCTGGTTGGATCTCCGCAAGAGAGTCATTGAGCACAACGTGCGTGTGGTCGCCAAGTACTACACCCGCATCCAGACCCAGCGCCTCACTCAGCTGCTGGATCTCACTGAGGATGAGACGGAGAAGTACATTAGCGAGCTGGTCACCTCCAAGACTATCTACGCCAAGATCGATCGCCCTGCGCGTATTGTGAGCTTCGCCAAGCCCAGAGATGCAGATGATATCTTGAACGAGTGGAGCTCCAACATGAAGAGCTTGTTGGGTCACCTCGAGCGTATCGATCATCTCATTACCAAAGAGGAGATGATGGCCAACATCCAGCCTGGCGCGTCCAAGTCGGGCAAAGGAAAGTCTACTAAGGCGCATTAGACGTCTGGATGGGTGCCGGGGTTTCGGCATGGGTTACGGCGTGTAATTATAGAACACTATCTTAGACGAAGGCAATGAACCGGGCTGGGAAGTGTAAAACATGCTTCGGTCTATTCTATGATGAACTAATGCCCTTGATGTACCCTTCTAAACCCCTACCCAATTCATTCGTTCGTAAGTTGATGTATGACCTGTATCTAAATGTTTGCTTTCGATGCCTCTTCGTCGGCAATCTTCTTGAGGAAGCCGATCAGCGGCATGGCCCACTCCTTGGTAATAGGCACGTAGTGGCCGCCAGGGTGGACAACGACCATAGGCTCCTCGCAACGGTCCACAAGCCCCTGACTCCTTGATTCCTCAACCACAGTATCCAGGCTACCAAGGAAGTGCAGCGTAGGCGTTTTAATCTTGGGCTCATACGCCCACTGCAACTCCGCGGGCGGCGCAAAGAAACCAGAGTAGATGCCTGCAAACTTGAACGGCTTTCCACCGTTGGCCTCCCGCAGCGCCTGCGCTGAAGCCTTCAGGTCCTCCGGCATCTTCTCATCGCGATGCGGGCCCTCCAAGATGGCCGCCAGGAGCGCGGCAAAGGCACCGCCCTGGCTGAAACCCACCACGCCGTCGACGCCGCCGGCCTCGCGGACCGCGTCGGCGACGGTGGAGATACCCTGATCCAGGAAGCGGTAGGAGCCCGAGGACTCGTCCTTGCGCCACCAGGCCCAGGCGTCGATTTCTTGGTCCTCGCCGTTGGCGGATTCGTCCGGGACGAAGCCTGGGATGTCGCGCGGGGAGAGCTGTGAGGGTCCAGTTGGGTAGAAGAGTGTTGGGACGAGGTTAAAGGGGCCCAAAGACTTTGCGATGAGTTTCTCTAGGGCGCGAGTTTTTGAGCGGAAGAGGGGCCCGGATTGGGTGTAGCCTTGGAGTGTTAGTGAGGTTTTGATGGGATTTGGAGAGGGGTCATGGAGTAGAAATGTTGATTACAGGTTGGGCCTGGACGAAAATTTGGTGTTCTATGAGAAGTACGAGAACAGGACACATATCTTACCGTGAAGCATGAGAATCTTAATCTCTTTCTTTCCGTTGGGCTTCTTTACTGCTGAGCCGTTCGGGGTTGCGCCTGCTGCCGTCGACATTTTGCAGGTAATGATATAGCTGAAGTATGAGTGGGTATTATTGCCGCTCTTGGCAGAAAACTGAGGTGTTCTAGAGACAGAAGCACCAGCCCTAAGACGTAAGGGAAGTGAAGTTATCATGTGTGTGTGTACTTATCTATGATGTAGTTCAAAGGGCGTGTTGAGAGGTCGAGGTGTTCAGTGACAGACGCAAGTGGATACTGACAAATCCACAGTTGACTCTTCGCCGAAAAGCAGAAGAGTTGACACGGCGATAAGGACTTGAGCCACGATAACCGATCGTATCACTCCTCGAAGTCCGATGAAGTCTTATATGGTCAATTCAAGTTTTATAGGATTCTAGGACAGTACGGCATCTACTAATTCGTTCTGTCATGTTCAATGGTAGAGTTGTCGACTGTTCATTGTCACGTGATGCGTATGCCGTCCGTCCGAGCCTCGCTTTGTGAAGACACGACTCAACTCTAGAGTTGACGACCTCCCCTCTTGGTTATCGACTTTGAAATCTCCGCGACCACTCAATGGATTTCAGCGGATGCTGCCTTCGAACTCATCGTATAGTGAAGGAACACAGTGCAATTGCATGAGCATTGTTGACGCATTCACACGCCCCATAGGCAAAGAGCGCTTGCATTCCCGGAGTGTTATGGCACGTGTGGCATCGGTACATTAGTACAACAGCTCAATTGAATGCGAGCCGTGCGTCTATGATACAGCGTCCATGAAGAATACGCGTTGGCGGGTCTATATCCTCGACACGTTTCCCATTGCTCGGCCTTCTCCCCGTATAGCCTGGGCTACTCCATTGCGAATTTAATGCTTCTTGGCGAGAGGGTTGCGGGCATCGTTCTTCCACTCGTCGGCTGCATATAACATTAGTATTCGTCCTTTCGGGGGTTATTCGTTTGCGCGACGTACACTTCATCATGGCGTTCTGGGCGGAGTTGATGCCGTAGGCAATGACCAGACCTGCAGTATTATTAGCACACGCTGCGCTTCATTTCGCTAGTCCTCTCGCTCTCTTTCTCGTGTTCTTTGCAAGTTGGTTCGCTCGGAATTCAGCGTTCATCGGGGGACTCGGACATACCGGCAGCGAAGAAAGGCGCCATCGGCTTAACTGTAAGGGAGGTCAGCGATTGCGCGACGGGTTCGCGGGGACGGTCTTCGAGGAATACGTACGGACGGGCGTGGGGTACTTCTTGAGTGCGCGAGCTCCGAGCCAGGTCATCTTGACGGTTGTGATGTGGGTTGCAGGGGGGAAATTGAAGGGGTCTAGATGGCGGGCGGTATTCGGAGGTTCGATGTGAAGCTATCAAAACGAGCCTTTTTCCTCCGATTGAGCTTTCGGTTTCGGCGGCTGGACCCGTAGCCGAGCAAAGTGTGGCCTGAGGCCATGGCCGCGACAGACGAGAAATAGTGGAGTATCGTCCGTTTCTGGTCTTTTCCGGGCACGGGCCTGTTACTTTCAGGTTGTCACGAGAAAAGAGCATAATCGGATTACCGCAGCAATGATCTTCCGTTTGTCTCCTCAAGGTCGGATCCACCCCCTTCTACCCCTGTTCTCATGTGACATCATTCGACGCTTCTCCGCATCTGGGCGCATTTGGAGGTGATACGTACCCACCCGTGACCTTAGCAAGCTTCAGCTTCCAGGTTCGCTCACCCGCAACCCGTTCCCCCGTGCCGTGGCAGGCCGCGGCGAGAGCTTTCCCCAGGTTCTGGGGGCTGAGTTGGACTTGGGACCTAGGGATTGGCATGGTGGTGGTGCCAGACCCCGAACCCGTAGTGTAGCAAGCCAAACATCTCCTCCCTTGTGTCACATTCATCTTGTCCCTGCCACACACACACACCTCCTCCTCCTGAAGCTCTCTCCTTTCACTCCTCTGCTACTACCGCCTTCACTTTACCAGAAAGTGCGGGGGAATCTGCAGAGAACGAGAGACACACACCACTGTTGCACGGTTGTAGCCCGACCTCCTCCTCAACTCATCCAATTATATCCATCCCATTTGCCTAGACTGCCATTTCAAGCACGGGCGAGACCACCACCACCACCTTGACACCTAACCGCTACCTTTGCATAGGTTGCTACTACCACCACAAGCCAACGTACCAACCTAATCGTCCGTCCGCCGCCGCCGCCTCCAAACGCCCTTTCTGCACGCCGACTTGCTTCCCGTCCTGTGATAAATCCCTGCTCTCGGGTGCTTCCTGCTTCTTGCCGATCGAGACGTATCGAATTCGCTCTCCTTCCTCCTTCACATCACGTACCAGAGGCTTGTTCTTGCTGAACAAAGAGCACGTTTTGTCACCTTTGTTTGAGTAGACAAAACGTCCCTTGGCTCAAGCAGAAGAAGAAACGACACCTCTTGGTCACCATATACCTCCTCATCTCACCTACCTTCTCCAAAAACATCCTTTCTTTGCCCAATCCCCTCCCCAAACCACCAAAGGCAAAGATGCTGAGCCAGCGATTGGTGCGAGCAGCCGGCGCGGCGACCCCGCGTTCCGCGCTGCGAGCTTTCAGCTCCACGAGCCAGCAGCTCAAGGTGCCCTCCATGGCCGACGTCAGCGCCGCGCCCAAGAGCGTCGCCTCCTTCAACGACAAATCGAAGCAGTTCCGAGAGCAGTTGGTCGAGCAGCAGAAACAGCGGGAAGCAAGTGCGTATACTCAATCCTCCTCCTCCCCTGCCTCCTCCTCTGAGCCCGCCCAGGACTCATCCGTGAGTGCTACTTCAGGACAGAAGGCCGAGGCCACCCAGGAGCCTTCGCGCAAGGCTGGCCCCTTGACCAACCTCATCTACGGCACAAAGGAAGGTCGCGAACTCGATGCTCAGCTCGAGGCGAGCTTCAGTCAGGTCCTTGCCCGAGGCAAGTACGTCCACTCGATCGTCCAGCACGAGGTCAAGCCCGACAAGGTGGAGGAGTACACCAAGCTTGTCGGCAGCTGGTACCCGCGCATGGCTTCCATGCCCGAGAATAAGGTCCATCTAGTTGGAAGCTGGAGAACCGAAGTTGGAGACTGTGATACGTTTGGTATGTTACCTTGCCGAGAAAAAACAACCCATGCTGAAGCGAAACCACATGATGCTAATATTAGGGTCACAGTCCATATTTGGGAGTACCAGCGCTACCAGGGTTACCACGAGTCAATCCACAACATTGGCTCGCACCCCGAATTCGCCGAGTTCGATAAGAAGCTTAAGAGCCTCATCACCTCGAAGAAGACATCCCTCATGCAGGAGTTCTCCTTCTGGCCCACCACGCCTCCCCGCCAGCTTGGCGGCATCTTCGAGCTGCGATCATACACTCTCCACCCCGGCAACCTCCTCGAGTGGGAGACCCACTGGAGACGCGGCCTCAAGGCGAGACGCGAAGTCATGGAGGGTGTCGGCGCTTGGTTTGTGCAGATAGGAGACCTGAACACCGTTCACCACTTATGGCAGTTCGCCAACCTCGAGGAGCGAAAGATCCGCCGCGAGAAGAGCTGGAGCGTCGAGGGCTGGAGCGAGACTGTCCACAAGACTGTGCCTCTTATTCAGAGCATGAAGTCGAGAATCCTGATCCCGATGCCCTGGTCTCCTGTGGCGTAATCGTGGGGGGGTTTTTTGGACTCTTACTCAGCTCGGCCGCGTTTCTGCTATGCGTGGCATCGCATGCTTCTACATATCGCCCATATCAGCTTTCATTTGTCGATGCCAATGAGGCCAACACACTGCACCGATGTGAGGAATCATCCTGGTCCAGCGTGTGTGAGGCCAGCGAAGGCAACTAGGGATGAACTGCTTTAGGGATTACGTTTTCCAGCTTTAGGAAGACAGATGGCTTGGTTTGATCATGGAATAAGGCTCCCATTTGGCGACTTGTATGTGTACAGAATCCTGGTAAACAAGACCAGCACATAGGAATTTGAAGACAGTAACCTTGCCAAAGACATGCCAACTTAGCCTGCCGAACTCCTGGGTATATAACTACATTTACAGATTGCTTCACTCGTCGAACTCCTCACCCATGACAGCTGCTAGATTTCTCCTAGCACTGGCCAGCGTGTGACCCAAGGCAACCAACTTTGCAGACAGAGACATGAGATTGGGATCTGGCAGACTCTCAACCCGCACCTTCTCCCTCACAAAGACCTCCGTAGCTTCTCCATTACTGGAGGGTGTACCCAGCCCGCTGGGGCTGCTTCCGCTGCTCCTTGGATGCGCCGTGCCATGCCTGTGCTTCAGCCCGCCATCCGTAACGGTGCTATACGTGAACCGGAAAGGGCGGTCCATCTCGTCGTGTTCCAGTCTTCGGACCGTTCCCAAGGCTAGACCGAGCTTGGTGCCGAAGTGTACCGGCGAATCTACGGGTTCGAGAGCGCGCAACCAGAGGACCAGACTCGATTCTTGGAGGCCTAGGTGAACGCTGATATTTGGCCCGAGGGTTGGGCTAAAGTGGACGGGCGGACAGGAGTCGGTCTGCCAGCTGTGATCGACTTCGTTCAGGGCCGGGCCCTTGAGGAGAGAGGAGGACTCGTTGAGGGAGGCGGCGATGATGCGCAGCTGGGCGGCGAGCTGAGAAGGGTTATTGGAAGGGCTCGGTGTGTCTGTGAGGGAGAGAAGGTCGAGGCATTCTGTTAGGTGTGTGTGGATTGTTTCGAGAGCCGCGATGTGGACTGGGTGCGAGGCGTCGAGGTTCAAGGTCTGCGTTGGGAGGGTTTTGAGCTGGAGATGGATTGTCTTGAAGGTGTCAGCCGCGGATTCGTAGTTGCGAAAGAGAGAGGTAGTCGGCAGAGAATAGACCTACGCCTTTGATTATCCGCGTGCCGACCCGGGTCACTGTTCCCTTTACGCGCTCGTTACGCTGCGTGCTCATGACGAGAGTGCTTCCCGGGTCGATGGGCGCCAGAAGAGCGTAGCAGTCCTGCAGGCCGTGGCGGATGTCCTTAAGGATCGCGTGTGTTTCTACGACGATCCATTCTAGCTCGCGGGCCTGTGAGAGTTTGTCGAGTCTGATTAGCATTGTGTCTTCCGAGATTGGGATCCAATGATTAGGGGTTCGGCGCGGGGCAAGCAGAGACGGCGAGGGTACGTACGAGGCATTCCTGTTTCCCTTTTATCAGCTCCTCTGGGGACACCGGAGGCCAGATTGCTATTGACATGCTGTCAACTCAGGTTCGCTTCCGCTTCGACAGCTCGTGAGACTTGACTTGTCTGGTAAAACAGTTCGTAGGCAGCCGCAACAGGGCGATTGGTGTTATTCGATTAGCTCATGGTGGACAGTTTGAAGCTCTAGAGGGCATCTCGTCATCGCGGGAGGCTTTGGACCAGGGTGGTCGGTGCGCGGTGCCTTCTTAAGTGGGGGCCGAACCGATCTAGCGGAGGAAGGTGCGCCTGCCCCGCCGCTGCAGACGGGGTCTGGGCCCACTCCATGCACTTTTCTCATCCGGGGACGGTTCAGTATCTTTTTCGGTGTCTTGTTGAACATTTCAGGCCGGCGTATCTTAGAATCACACAGCTCAAACTCAGAGAACTCCTTTAGGGTGTCTGCACACATTTCATCTCACTCCTATCTGACGAGACCCTTTTGAACCTCATACACGCCATCGAGATCCGCAAAACCGTCAAGGCAGAAAGGATTTCAAGTCTCAGACTCACTCACACCCACGCAGCTGCCTGGCCTAGCATGGCGCCGACTCGGTCAACAACACAAGGCCAGGCTGGCAGAGATAATTCACCCTCTACAAGACAGTCGTCTTCCACTATGAACAAGTTGCCTCGGCTGCCTGAAGGTAAGCCAGCCACTCCCAAACTTAGTTTCCCCGTCGGATGAGTCTTCGCCTAACCCAATTTCAGGCTCCAAAATTCAAAAGCGTGCCTTGCCTCGCCGTCAACAACCCAACTCATCAAAATCACAACTCATCTACGTGTCAGCGTCAACACCATTCATGTCAGCAGTCTCACGTGTCCGCAAGCAACTGGACAAGTCTCTCAAAGGCAACGCGCCGTCGACGAGGGGCATGAACCTCAACCAGCGCATCGACCTGCTCCATCGCGACAACGGCACCAAAGGAGGGAATGGAGAGGCTATCGTGCTCGGCACAGGCAGAGCAATTGAGAAGGTCCTCAGCATCGCAGCTTGGTTTACAGAGCAGAGCGACTGCGAGGTCGAGGTGAGGACCAAGACCGTGGGTACGGTCGATGATGTGGTGCTCGAAGAAGAGGATGGGGGATTTGGGGAGGAGAGTCGTGTAAGGAAGATCAGCTGCCTCGAAGTTACTGTGAGGCTTCGGTGATACTCTGAAAGTCCTTGGAGATGCATTTTGCTGCCCTTGCGAAGACTGACGAAGTTCAACTCGGCTCTGGGCCTTCGAGGCGTTCTCAAGAGCCGGACCGGCCTGGCTCAGAGGTCATGCACCATGGCCTGCGACCTGATAACCAGATTTCTCCTGTAATCAGACATTTCTGAGCTATCCATGACCGGCAGACCCTCTCGAGTGATTTCTCGAGTCCTTAAATATTTCTCGAGTCCTTAAAGTAGCGGGATTCGGTGGGATGTTATGATACCCGGCCACTAGGCCTCAATAAATCTTTTGACCAAACCCAAATTAAGTGCGTTCCAGTGGGATGAACATGGCCGCCCGTTTAACGGACTTAATCGGACTAAATTATGTCATCAACTCGCCGCAATTCAAACACAGCACCCGCTTCGCTGGCTAATGCTCGGTGAGAGTTCCAAGTTCCGCTGACCAACACCGACTATACTGCTATGTTCAACCTTAGGAAACCGCCGACCTGTGGAAACAGCTTCAGCAAGCAAACGCCTAAACTAGATTGGCCCCTTGCAAGGTCTAAGATGCATTCCACCCCTATATTCCAGATGTTCCTATGATCCAAAGCGGCAGGAGGTTCTATATGCTCTCCCGACCAGGTCAGCGGCAAAGCTTATCACTTACGGGTTCGGGACACAACGCCGCAATGATCTTGGTTCTGGGGAGTTTCTTAAACTCAAAGTGCTCGAAATCGCGTCCTTCACTTGCGAGCGGTCGGGGCCGGTTGTCAATTTGTTGCGATTCGGCATGATCAGTCACGAAATCTCGAGTCATTCACCTATCTAAAGCCGGCAAAAGTTCCCCGTATCGAAGCACCTGTATACTGAATTTAACAAAACAGAGTTTAGACTAGAAGGAAGCGAAGTTTGCTATATTGCATCGGACCTGTAAGGAACACCGACCCGGAACTGCTTGCCGAAGCTGTACTAATTCCTTCGCCAGGCCTGATTGTCTCGCTCACAGCGAGTCAACTCGTCCGTATAAAAAGTTCCAGAATTCCTCGACTTATCATAGGCAGAACAGTCCAGTTCCAAGTCTCGCCCGTTCTCAATTACTACGCCAAAATGCAGCTCTCCGCCTTCGTTTTCTTTGCAGTCTTCGGTGCTGCGTTGGCCAGGCCGCCTCCTGCGCCTGTTGACCCCTGCCCCAGTGTCCGCGACAAACTGGTCGTCAGTTTACCTTCCCAAAAAGGGGTTCAAGTCAATAGATTTCAGCGAGCTGACTGTTGCTTCCGCAGTGTACCAACCCTGAGCTGCAATACAAGCAGTGCACCCAGTTGACCTCAACTGTTTGGTGAGTCAAAGTCTTGCTCTTCCACGTATGACTTCACCTTGCTGATAATGACGTGAAGCAACTGCCAATGCGCTCCTTGATAGATTTTGCTAGCGAAGTGGTGTAAATGTCAATATATCCCTTTCAATGCAACTGATTGTTACTAGAAAGTTGCAGTATGGACACCACGTATGACTGGAACCGCCTACCTAAGCTTTGATATTCACACGTGATCTATGAAACTATGACCTCTCAAGTATATTGTCTTGCACGCCAACGCCTCATGCCGGAAATATCTTGATGAATATGTCGTCCGTCAGGCAGGCTATGTTGACATCGCTAATGCTAAAGAATGGCCGTCATATGCAGGCAAGGCAGGATGAATTAGCAACCCGGAAGCCAGGTAGGTCTTTAATTGGGCCATTGACCTACGACAAGGCTTTCTTCGCTAACGGCACCCAAACGCATGCCATTGATTCGCAGCTCGGCTGGGCAGTGGATTTGAGTAAGCCCGTACGCCCTGTGTGGTCCATGGATACTGGCTCGTAAAACGCAGGTAAGACGCCATTGGCAAGCATTCTGATCCCAGGGATTCACAATCCTACCTTAGGCAGGCTGTACCAATTCTGGAAATCTGCCTACCTCGAATACTATTGCAGATTCTTCTGGTTGGTGAGCAAAGCAACGGTAAATGCACCGAATTGCGTGGTTCGTCCATCATTGCAGGCAGCAAACCCGAAGAAGCAGCTTTTCGCTGTGGTGTGGATAATGGATGTAGATGACCAATCTGCACATCCCCAGGGCCGCAGCTGCCCGGGGTTCGTAACGCATGGCAAATCGTGGCAAATAAGAAGTCAGCTGCCCCTTCGGAATGGATAGACTTACATTGATGACCGACTGCTTAGATCTAAACACAGTACGCCACCCCGACCAAATACACCATCTCCTGCCCTGGACCAACCTTCATCTCTCGAGGTGCTTGAGGGTCATCGAAGCTATCGGCGACTGAGCGATAAGATGCATCGGTCGTGGTTCTCGTACTCGATCTCCAAGCCATATCCTTTTCGATGGTTCACACCTGTCGCCTTAGTTGGCGGCATTGTTCTCACTGTCTTACTTTCACTCATCAATCTGAGCGCAAACGGCTACTTATTGAAGCCACTGTATACATCTGACCCCAATGGCACCGAAGCCTCTTCAAACGCAAAGTAGGTCTACGATACCACATTGGGAGATCATTTCCGTGCTGACACTGCGGTTTGAGATGGTTCAGAAAGACTCCGTTCAATTGGAGGAGCGACGTACAGGCAGAGTGCCAGCCACGTCTGCTCACCATCGGCGATTCCTTTTTCACCTCCAATCTGGGTTTTAGATACATTATCAAAGCCATTACAGAACCAACAAAAGGTTCACTATCCACCTTGAATTACAAGAATAACACTCTCCAAGGATGCTCGCCCAACAGAATTGTCCTGAAGATGAAGAAGAGTGACACTGCGGTGCCACCATCTCCTGCTTGGTGGTATTCCTGGAGAGATTCTACAATGCAAGCGACTGTGGACTGCGCAGTTGTGACAGATAACGGCCTGGTGACCATAACTCTCGTTACCGAGGATGTTACTGGTGAAGGGCCCCACGACTATAGCTATGTAATAGAAGACCACGAGAAGAAGGTTGCAAGCATTTGGTGGGGAACCAGACTTCTCAACGCATACTGGAGCGGCGTGATGACCGCCGCCGCCACAAACATGACGAATATATCCGGCTCCGAGACCTATGCCATTAGTGGCAACTTCTCCTACACTCCCAAAGCAAGAGAACAAGAGTAGGTCACTCTGGCTCATTCATTTGACTAGTAGTTGCTCACCTGTCGATTCAGTATATACACCAATGAGTTCTTCGGTCTTTACTGGTCGATCGGAAACTCAGACTCCTCGGTTCTTGACAGCAATTCGAACAAAAGCCGAAAAGCTTATAATTCTGATGTATGTCGTTTCATCGCTTCTATAATGTTGTATTCACAGATTACGACTGTCAAGAGAAGTCACGTTAGCTAATGTCAGCAATTGTCGGGATGTAGTGGTTCGGATCTCCAGCATTGACAGAAGGGCTCCACTGCGCAAAGATTCTATTTTCTTTACTTTCCTTAGATCTCGGTAATTGCCAGGCGCCGAACCTCCTTCTCGACGGTCGTGGGCTCCAATATGCTATTTTGGCGCCGGATGATCACAACCGGGATCCGGGACAGCTTCTGAACGGTTCAGGGTCGTCACTTGGAGTAGATCGTTACAACGAGATCCCTCTTCCTCAAGCTATGGGTGACAGCAAAGGTAAAGTTACGCTTCTGGAGAGCTACAAGAAAATCCAAGATTCGAAAGTGATGGGGCCTCTGAGCTGCAAAAACGCCACCATTGTCAGTCAGTATCTTTGTTCTGTTCCTCAACAAAAGAACGGTGGCGTTATGTTGTTTTCGATTCTGCTAGCGAATCTTGTTTTTCTCCAAGCAGCTTGGAGAATACTGACTTGGACTGCTGATGGGCTGATATCGAAAGGAAATACGGAGGCTATGTTTTGTCAGGGCTGTCAAGCCAAGAATGGCTCCTATCAGTCATTGCAGGACTTCAACACGACTAGAAACGGCCTTGAGGCAGCCCCGGGCAAGACTATGGTATGGAGTGAGAGCAGAGAGACGATATCCAGAGAGTGAGCAAGCAAGCTGCAACGCGATCATATTCCCTTGAAAGACGATACTAGAATCAACCAGTGCAACATCGACCAACACTGAGTTATACGCCTACATTCCTTAGAGGTGATGTTTGACCCGGGGGAGAAGGTAATGGGAACTTGGAAAGAACACGAGGTAGTCCGGTAGTCCTCATAGGTGAGTAAAGCGTTGATCAAGGATAGGTGTATCAATGAAATTATCTCGCAACTTTACCATCAAAGTCTGTTCTCCCTCCAGAAGTCCCACTTGGAAAGGCTGTGTTGACGGGGCCTTGATATCCTTCCCTACCGTTGTCTTCCTTTGCTGGATCGTTGCCAGATATTGATCGAAAACGTGGGGCTCCGAAATTGCAAAAGCTTTGGGAAAAGTGTTTGAAAGAACAGGATTTATCTGGGTATTGTCCAAGTAATAGCCAATAAGCTCCGAAGACACCCCAAGAGACAACTCCTATAACACGTGGATGAAGAACATGCATGGGGAATCATAGTCCGAGTCTACTGGAGCATGACTTGCAGAAATGTTCTCCAATGGGGTAACTTTAGTCGCTTATTTACCCGAGTCAATCAACGATTGAGTCGGATTGCGGTAATTCTAGCCATGTCTTCCCCAGGAACAAGGGACTGCGTCTGCAAACCCATGGGGCCATTTCTCGGAAGACAAGATGATCCTTGTCAGTCGTTTACTTATCATTGTCATAATGTCATTTAAGTGTGTTTACCGCGCAGAATGACGGTTCTTGGCGCACCCGTTATCTTCACCGCTAGCGATACCGGAAATTTCGGTGTGGGGTAGCACGACTCCGAAGTCAACATCGGAGGCTTCCATTTGACATCATTGCCGAAAAATGACTCTAGCGAGGGGTGAGGAGAAGAGTCCCTCTTGATGAGGGGCTGTGTTCCTCTTCTTTGACAGTTCCTCTTTCTTGTCCACCTCAACCAACTCGCTCAGAGCCATCTTCGCTAATCACAGGCAAAGATGATGCTGCAAAGCTCTGCCGTTGTCCTAGCGGCCCTCGCCGGGCCGGCCTCCGCTAGCTACGCCTTCTACGTCGGCAAGGACCTCACCGCCGACGGGAGCGTCATGGTCGGCGGCACCGGCGAAGAGGTCTCCTCCCACTGGCTCCAGCTGTTTCCCGCCGCCGACCACGCGGCTAACGCAACGATCACCGTCGGCGTGACGGACAAGGCCAGCATTCCCGGCGAGCTCTTTACGATCGCGCAGGTCAGCCACACCTACCGGTACATGTCGATGGAGTACTCGGACTTCGAGGGCTTCCCAGCGCCGCTCACCAACGGCGGCCTTAACGAGAACGGCGTCACCGTCCGTGACGTATGGGCGCAGAATCGCGATGAGCTAGTCAACATGACCCCGACCCCGCAGCACGGAATCCAGTACAGCGACCTTGCGCGCATCGTCATGGAACGAGCTAGGACTGCTCGAGAGGGCGTGAAAATCATTGGCGACTTGATGAACCAGTACGGCGAGGCAACTTACGGCGGAAACACTCACTTGATCGCCGACAAGGACGAGGGCTGGGTTGTCTGGGAGATGGCCGGCGGCAAGAAGCTATGGGCGGCAGAGCGTCTCAAGACCGACGAGGTCCGCGTTCTATACCCTGGCTACATTGAGGACTTTCCCACCGACTTTGCCAACAGCTCCGATTATATGGGCTCCGAGAACATTGTCTCCTTTGCCGTCGAGCAAGGTTGGTGGGATCCCAACGGGGGCGTGCCCTTCAACATCTTCAACGCGTACGGCGAAAAGGGCGAGAATATGACTGCCCGTGACGGCGGCTTCAAGTTCATGTCCCAAGCCGCGCTCGAGAACGCCACCCTTGAGATGGTTCCTCTCACCGAGGAGAAGCTGATGGAGCGCGTCCGCGACAAGCGCATCGCCGATGACGAGGCAGGCTACGGGCAAATCGTCAGCTTGAAAGCTGGTATCGATGCGGACCTGCTGCGCATTTGGAATGCTCCTGCGACTTCCGTCTCGTCGCCATTCGTGCCGTGGTGGCTCGGTGTCAACAGCGTGCCCCCCGAATTCGGCGAGCACCGCTATCTCACCACCGGCGCCTCGGGTAGCTTCCTGAACCCGGATTTCCAGCTGCAGGAGGCGAGCGTCTTTGCCGGTCGCATCTTCAAGCGCGTGCTGTATTACATGTGCTCATCCCCAGACATCTATCTGCCCATCGTCACGCAGATGCTCACGGGCTTCGAGAACCAGAGCCGCAGCGACGTAGACTGGGTCGAGACAAGCGCTAGAGTTCTCATCGAGAACAACGAGCGTGAGGCGGCGCATTCGCTGCTCACGTACTACTCGCACAGCAGAGCTGCCAAGGCGCTCGAGCTGGGCAAGACAATGACTGATGCTCTTGATGGATATATCAAGCTCACTGGGCAATGGAAGAATCCTGTCGGCAGCGAGATTAACGATGCTGGCGAGGGCGCGGAGACGGTCAACTGCCTTGTTGGTTATGATCCTGATCAACCTATCTGGAAGCAGCCTGCGCATCCTACTCGACGCAGGAGAAGCATGAGGAACAAGATGATTGTTCAGCGTCATCACTGATTATCGATACCCTGTCATATTATGGGAAGCCTATCACCTGTATTGCCCTACTATAAGGCTTCGTCGCCTGAAAGATATTTAGTAGCAACAAGCCTGTATCATACAGCTAGACAATCATAATGTATCATGAATAACATCCTGCCATCTGTTCAGTTGACATACCACGTACAGGAAGAGTGTTCATCGGTGAGGCATGAAGATTTGCGCGGAGGCCTCATGAGCCGTCCTCTCACTACTGCATGCACGCGTAGAAGGTGAGGAAAAAGAAGACGACCAAAGACGACTCGAACCCGCGACCTTGGCAAAAAACAAGCTATCCACGCCATTATGTAGGACTGTGAGCCAACAAACGAACCGTACCGCTCGGTCATCGACTACAACGGACGATGCTTGTTGGAAAGTGGTTACTCTTTGGTGCCTAAAAGGGATCGGATGAGGGCCATCAAGGCGCGTAACCAGGAATAATCAAGATGAGGGTATCATAACCTTTTGATTATTCCATTGGGAATAACTACGAAAGCAATTTTACAAAAATCCGGAGCTCCAGCTCAGTCTTTTAATGCCTTCTCTACCCGGCGTCCAACACTCGCACTCCAAGTATCGATCTTCTTGCACCACCAGTCTGACAAATACAGCGACACGCTCAGCAAAATAACCCAGCCGACAACGAAACCTAGGTTGCGGCCGAAACGCTCAAAGAGCCTAGGCATGATCCAGAATCCTAGACTATGCAGTACCGGCCCATGGACGAGATAGAACGAGAAGCTGATCTTGCCCAGGTACTGCGCCACCCGTCCCTCGAGCGCACCGCGGAGGAAGGGACTATGAAGGACGCAGGGCAGGAGGAGCATAGCACCCATGGCCTGGTAGAACATCCAGCCGGAGAGGGGAATGTAGTACCGCGGCACGAGCGAGGAGAGGAGAGTGAACCCGGGCGTCCATTCGGCTCCGGCGTCGGGGTACGAGAGCAGGTAGAGTGCCACGAAAAGCGCCCCCCAGCGAGCTGTTCTTGATCCAAGGAACTTTTGTCCGATAGTTGCCTGCTGGCCTTTCCTGCCGTTCGTCGCCGGGGGGATCAGTCCGCGGTCAGCCCGTCTGATGTCCGCTTCTGAGAGGAGGACGCCGCCCATGAAGGTGGCCATATCCCATCGGCCTAGGATTAGGCTGTAGGCGGAGAGGAGGGCACCGATTCGAAGGCGCCATTTTGCTTGGATAGCTGCCGTGCCGAGTAGGAAGAGGTAGATGAACATTGAGCCGCGGAGCTCCATCGGGATGGTAAAGGTGTGCGGGTCGTAGCGCGTGTGGTAGTGGCCAAAGTTGAAAGGGTTGGCCCACTCGACGTAGGCTCTCGTGAAGTTCTTCAGAGCATAGGTGATATTGTCGTGGATGAAGGGATGCTCCTCCCATGAGCCACCTAGCTGGACCCAAGTGAAGTTTACCGGGTTGGTGACGTTGGCCGAGTCTTTCTCGTCATCGAGAAGTGCTGGTCTGGAGTGCAGGTGGAGAAGGTCGTGGTAGGACCTGTGTTTCTCAGGTGTCTCCTTGTCCCCAACGTCCTGCATCGTGATGTTGATTGCAGTGCCGTTCAGGCTGCTCGTCTCATTCACCACCCTGGAAGCGGCCTCAATGTCATCTGCCAATGCATACAGCATTGGAGGCATGAAGAGTTGGGACGTGGCATTCAGGCACAGCGTGTTTGTGTCGTTAGTCGTGACATTTCCCAGGAAAGCCGGGGTTCGTAAGCCGAGAAACTTGGCGATCCCCGCGGCTCCTTCGACAGAGTACGTGCCATTCACACAAGTGTTGTTCAATGTGGCGACAGTCACAGTACCGTTGATGTACCTCGAGTCGGGCCCTTTGTAAATCTCAAACTCGGACTTGAAGGCGCCCATCTGAGCAAGTAGCGCAACGAGGAACATGCTAATGGTTGGGGGAATGTAGAGGCGGAATACGCGCCTAAAGACGGACGACGCGAGGCTCTGGTAAGCGGCCTCGAAGCGCCGCTCGTGAATCGCTCTCAGAATATGCCTGCAGAGGACGTATCCCGAGATGGCGAAGAAGATGGCCACCATAGGTCGTCCTCGTTGTAAGAGGCACAGGATGGGCAGGGATGACCGTTCAAAGTACGGCTCGGGCGATCCGGGGGGCATGGCTCCATAGCCCAGCATGATGGCCGGCGTCCAGGGCCATAGGAAGTGGTAGTTGAAGACGAGTAAACAGGCGATTCCGCGGAGCCCATCGAGGCATCTGATCTTGTCTGCGCTGTTTCTTGTCGCTGATGCTGCGGCGGCCGATGCCTTTTCACCTACGGCGTCGTGGTCGCTGTATGGGCTCTGCTCTTTAAACTGCCGCCCCTCCCGGCCCCGCGTGGATTCTTCCCACATGGTGCCTTTTTCTCTCGCTCGGGTGTTGCGAGCAAACATGCGTGTGGTCTACTGGAAATATGTATCGTTTCTTTCAAAATGAACGAGGGAATGAAATGAAAGGCGCTGTTGGAGCTGCGACGGCCGGCATCTGAAAAGTGAGGCTCAGCGGACCGGAGAAGAGAGAAATACAACCGTGAACACACGTAGGTGAGAACGACCGACCGACCAAAGATAAGATAGTAGTAAATGGGCGTTGAGCAACGTGTACGAAAAGGGCGAAGCGCCCTCTGGGAGTTCCTAAATACGACTTTGCTGGACGTGGGCGGTGATGCTGGGATATCCCTGCGCGGTTATGTCATCTACCCAAGACAACCTCTGCGAGCCCCTGAGTTGTCGCCCCATGTTGGATCAACTCTCAACTTTACCTGAAAAAAGAGCCCCAATTAAAGTGTGCTGGTGCTGTGCAATGAGCGTTGCACATCGGATTGTCCAGCCACCATTGCTCATCCACATCAAACTGTCCCCAACTCCCCGTGGGCTATTTTCATGAGAAACTCGTTTGTCTGGGCCTGGCTGGACGTCATACAACGCGTGTCTTTGCATAGTCGCTTTCAACGAATACCACGCAAACTCTCTTCCTCTCAAAGTGTACCGTATGCTGTATATAGATGCTCGAGCTTTCCCTTGATATCCGAACAGTGCGACCTCAAAGAGTCAGTCGGAGTGGTCTTTTCGAGCATCCGCCCACCGTCGCATCCAGGATCCGACAGGTGATGCAACGCTCCGGATCCGTGACATTTCCTTGGAAGAACCCCAGAAACGGGCCCGCATCATCCCTCTGGTCCCGAGCAAAACCAAGGAAAATCACTACATCGTCGGCAGTTGGCGTCGAGGCCATCCGGACCCGGAAGACTCCCGTTCCCGGAGATGATCCCGAAGGAACCCCCTTGGTCCCCCAAAGCTACCGAGGCCGTCTCTCTTTTGTGCTCGGATGGTGAGTCAGCATGTCAAATAGTTGTAAAGCACGGTCCAGCAGGGCCTGCAAACTTTCTCAAGTTCGGATACTTCGAAGGTTTGCTGATCTACAACACGTGGCCTGTCAGTGGCCAATGCGAGGGAATTGATGGGAATAGCTTCATTTCGATAAAGTAGCGAGAAATCTAGTCTTGACCAAGGTTTCCGGAGTCTTCTCCAACTCGCGGCATACGATATCTAATCACGGGGGTTTCCGCCCAGAGATCTGATGATAATAATGATGCGTTGCCGTTGAGGCAATCAGTGATAAGGTGCCATAAAGCACCCCATTGAAGTAAGTGTCGGCATGCAGCCGCGATTGCCGGTCGTTCCGAGCCAGGTCTGTTGCTGGTTGCGAAGAAAAGAAAGGCCGCCAAACGCAGGGCTAGAAGCTGGCTTCGGATTGCGGGCTCTTGGATCGATGGGTTGCCTGCTATCTCCTCCCAAAGACGGCGCATAGGGCAAGATGTTTCACTAAGACAATCACCAGTTCCACACTCGGCCGTATTCCGCCGGGCTTGCGGGGCTCGCAAAGGCCGAGTTGACTGAGTCTCCGGATGGCAGTCTGCCGTCCCTGCGTCCGAGCTGAATACTTGAAACGCGACCCTTTCTTTTTGTCATGTTGTCAGCTACCTGGGCAGCAGGACCGCGGAGTGATTCTTTTCTTTACCGAAGCTCGTCGAGTGAGATTACACTGCGGCTGTCTTGTCGGTCATCTCTAATTGAGTCCTAACAGCTACCGATTAATCTGTCGGCTGCTGCGGCCCCCATCGCTCCCCATCAATCACCAAGGTCCGATTTGCAGTGCGCCGCTCATCGTCTGTGGCGAAAGGACTGCGGGTGATATTCCTGAGGATATGAGGAGGCACGAAACCGCCCGCACTTCTGTTTTCCTGACGTGTGTCTGAAGCTTTGAGACCATCGTGGCGGTGTAAGGCCGTATCGCGTCCTTCGCCAGTGTTGACAGGGATGGCTTGGATGACTGAACATACGGCAAGGACGGGTAGGCCGGCCTTGAAGAGATGCATGATTCCTGAGGAGAAAGACGAGAATCTGAAAGTATAGGTGTTGGTTGAGGCTGGGAATCTGATGTGATTTTTTCGCGACCGAATGCTGCGCACTTTCAAAATTCTAGGAGGATCGTATCGAGAGAGCCCTTGATCTGAGCAGACTTTTATTATTTGCCCTGTGGCAAATTTGTGAACCTTTGTGACATTGGAGCTTGAGGGCCAAGTTCATCGCACGAAGTTTGCCTGCGCGGTTGTACCTGGATGACTGTCTCCCAGAAACGACCTTTTCGCACTCAGTTACCTGCTGTCTGCCTCTGGAGATTTCGCCATGACGAGAATGAGACCCTTGGCCCGAATTGCAGACCTAGACGGAGTCTCCGAGTCGAGGGTTCCTGGTTCTTCTCCAACCGGCCCTTCGAGAACTCCAGGGACAGCAGAAGGAGAGAGCGCAAAGGCTATGAACCGAGTCAAGCTTCGTCTCAAGGCCAGTCACGCTCACCACAGCAGATGCAGACAGCCTGTAGATCTGCGACGCATCGGACGAACCGAGAAATTCGAGACGCCAACGCAAAAATAATTGCCCGTTCGCACTGAAAGAGCCCTGGGTGCTTTTTGACTCTGTTTCTTTGGGCAGAGGAAACCCCAGGTGACACCGCTTGAGGCCCGTAGACGACGCGTTCTCCAGGTTTTTGCGGGCGGCTCTGAAAGCTTAGCAGGCTTCATTGCGGAGCTTGACACTTGCGATACCGTAACTATGGATTGTCAGTGCTGTGCAGGGGAGAATTAGTTTAAGGTCGAGTTGTTGTTTCAAGAACTTCTAGCCGTCGAAGCCTCATGGAAGATAGGAAGCCATCTTCAACCACGAATAGTGACCTTCAATCAATTCAAAAACCACTTTTCACCAGCACGCTGAGCGTCACCTTGTTCATATTTAATCATGATGATGAGCATACAAGCCAAAATCTCGTTTCAAAGTCTGCTCTTCTGGCGCTAAGTCTCTTGGTCATTGCTTTACTCGTGTCCAAAGTCCCTAAACAGACAGGCACTAACACCGAGCATAGCGCACACAAGCAAACTCCTTCGAAAAGCGCGATCCGCAAAACAGCCATTCCCTTTTCTCCTGCAGCTGCGTCGACGAAAAGACTCGAACAATGAAGGCAATGGTCTGTAATGGTAACAGTGGCGCTACGGGCATTGACTCTCGTAAGGATGGTGAGGTCTTTAATGGTCTTATAATGAAGTTGACAATGTCGGGTACTGGCCGATCTCAACTCCAAGGTCTAGTATGCCGAAACCGGTTAGAAACACAAACGGTGCAATCTTCAGATCAACTTCTGTCTTGACAAATAACCCCACTTACAATCAATATGATGATCGCTTCTGCCTTTGAGATGCACGAGAAGACTATGGAAAGCCATTGCTTCACGCTGTCAGGCCTCGCCGGTCAGGCCTCGTCGGTTAAGGGATAGCTCAAGGGGCATGAGGAGGGGGACCAAGCAACAAAGGAGCAGCTTAGGTATATATAGAGCGCTAGTAGTATACCTCGAGGGAAGGGCAGATTTTAGTAATTCATCTTTTAGACCCTAATAGCAGTTAGCCTCTGTGAGCTTCTTCCCTGTGTCACACACCTATTGACACACGCAGATCAGCTTCCCTGATGGAGCCTCTGCGTCTACAACATCAAAGGTTCGCGATGATTGATACCCAGCGGCACGTGGTATTCTGTTCATCATGAGAGTGGCATCGATTCATTCGTCCTTCAATCTGAGCCTAGATGTAAGTCTTATTTGCTACCTGCTTCTAGTCCTGCTCGGCACTTGGCTTCTTATCCCCGCCTCCCTCTTCCTCCTTGCCATTCTCTCCACAGTCTTTCTTACAGTCTTTCTTTTTTGCCCCCAACCACGCAAACGCAGTAGCAGAAACCCCGGCGCCCCCCTGTATAGCTCCGTTGACGACCGCGGCACCGTAGCCAGCCGCACCGGCGCTTTGGAGGGTAGCAAAGAGGCTCGGCGCCACCACGTTCCCGATTCCGGCTTGGATGCCCGCTGCCGTAGAGCCTATCGACCCGAAAGAGTCAGTAATCAGAACTTTCAACTGCAAAGATTGACTATGCCTCGAGTTTGAGGATATCACTTACCGGCGACTATTCCCTGCGAGCCAAAACCCGCAAGTCCCAGGGCTGGTGCAGCGACAAGAGCTGGTGCGGCCAAAACGACGAGACTGCCTGCACTCAAGCCATAACATACAGTCGTCCCGGGGTTTTCGCGAACCCAGTCGGCGGCCTCGAAGGTTCCAGATATGTTAGCGGCATGTATACCCTACTTAGATGCATGCTTCAACGCACCTTTCTCAGTCTTGATGGCTCGTCGGACTCATCTTCGCTGTCTTCCGGTGGTGGTGGCTCTGTGTCTTCTCCGCCGACCCCGCGAAGTAGCTGTTGGTTGATGATACCGGGCAGAAGCATTTTCGACCTCAGCAGGCCGACAGCTACCACCTCAGCATAAGCCTTTCCATTCCTAAGTGCCTGCATCGCGCTCTTGATGTCTTTCGGTTGTTTGCAGTGGTGATTTAAGGACAGGGTCTTCAGCAAAACAGATATTACGAACGAGGGTCTCAGTTTCTTTGTAAACTTGATGCCTGGAGGGAGTAGCCTCAATCCCCAAACATGCTCCCAACGCAAAAACATGTGAGCGTCATCGGTCATGTCGGAGGCCAACCAACGTTTGGGGGTTGAAGACATGATTGGTGTGTAATTTTAGCATCCCTTTCTGCACTCCCAACTCTGAGCCTTCTCAAAAGTGAGATTTGGCTGCCTATCCGTAATGTTCAACCCCTTTCGTCATCGAGAGGTTTTGATGAGTCTCTAGTACACCAGGTTGAATGATATATGCATCTATCTCGGTGCCTACAATAGAGTTTTCTAACTCTTCAAGCCTGCGGAGGGAGCGAGAGTCTTCTTTGGAGTGTCCAGTGCCCTCCCGCTCACAATACCTATGCTATTGGTCTGTCGACCCCCCAAGGCGCTTAGCAAGACCATAAGCGCCGAGCCCATGTAACTTCGAACACACTCACACACCTGCGGTTGAAAGCAGGATCCAGATTGTTAAAAGCTGCTTGAAGCCATCAACACTGAAGGCTGTTAACAGTATCGTGAACAAAAAAAAAAAAAAAAAAAGGATTTACGGCTTCATTCCTGTAGTGATTGATTAGCACGAGGTCTCTTGAGTATAAATAGTCCTTGTTTGCACCAACTCCTGAATTGAACTTTAACTAGATCAACTGCACCTCAAGGTCTTCTAACAAAAGCCTAGCCAGCCAAGGCACACAAACAACAACGCCCTTCTGCAGTTCATTTTACCTTACTTATCTGTCGACGAGTAGCCTTTTTGCTCCAAATAAAGGAGACCATTGCAAGAATTCTTTAGTCCACCGATATCACTGATCAAATCAATACCGCAATATCACCTTGGGAAAGCAATCCCCCGTTCCTCGCTGTGCCGGCTTTGACACCCGCCCCTCCATCATCCACCCATCACGTCTGTCGAAGTCTCCATTTCGTCAACAGTCCAGAGTTAGGTTCACATCTTCCACCCAGAAAAGCATTCATTTCGCCCCCGCTATATAGCCTCCGCCTACATCCTGCAGCTTCGATCGGCCGAACGTCACTAAGCTAAGTAGTGGATAATAAGACGCTGTTGGAGTTGCAGGTTGGTCAGCTCCCATTTTCCCTTATTTACACCTCTTCCGCAACTCCATGCACTCCATCACTGCCCATGTATATACTTACTTCCCATGACTCCCCCTTGGATCTTCAACTCTAAGTTCACGGCAGCGACCTATTGCCCCTATCACCTGCAAGTGAATGCGCGTGTCGATGCCCTCCGAACTCAATCATCCACACCCTGACACTCATGTTGCGACCTCCGGTCTCATTCTGGTTGTTGTGAGCGCGTCACACACAATTAGTCATGAGTTGTGCGACCTCAAAGCCATGCCTGTATGGTCAGCTCCATAAGCTCTTCATCACTTGCTTAGTCCTCTATCTTGCATCCTCAAACCCTTTTCTGGTTGTTTATGAGTGCTTCACTCATATTTGTGCAAGTATTTTGCACTCTCTAGTCCCTTTGTGCCTGTTTATGAGTGCATAAATGAGTGTCACTCAATTTTACGACCTTCGATCTCAACGACATCTTCGGAAATGCTGAGCTTCAGCTGGTATTCACTTACAAAATCGACAAGTAGTGATGTGAATAGCCTGCTTCATGTTTCCCTGCCGGCACATGCCCGTCTACCCGGTCCTTCTGTTGGAATCTTATAAAAGGAGACAGCTTCTTTCTTCAACTCTCTTCCTCAGACTTCTATATTTCATCACAGAATCCTAGATTACACCTTGGCTGACAAAAAGCAGACACCAACTTGAGCCCCTTTCTCGGCATTACCAAAACACAAAGGAGCATCACACACCCTCAAAAGCCTACAAATACCACAAATCAACCATTCCAAGCTACCATCTATATACCACACTACCCCAAAACCCTTCCAACACACACCATGGCTGCTTCCCTGACCATTCTGGAAGTCGATCACGCTATGGCGGACCTTGACCAAACTGAGATCTGCCAGCTCAAGGACGCTCTGGACCGAGCTGAAATTATTCTCAACCGCCTTGAGGAGCTGAAAGATGTCGACCAGACGCAGATAATCCAGCTACAGGCCCATATCGACGAGCTGGGGGAGACGATCGTGGCCTTACGAGAGGAGAACAGTTGTCTCAAGGAGCAGAACCAGGGCATTCTCGGCAGTACCCAAGAGCCCTGCCAGCCGGTTCAGGAGCCCGAGGATGTCGCTGTCGATCTGGAAGACTTGAATATGGATGACGCCGTTAAGGACGGCTACCTCTCTGTCTCTGACAGCGGATTCGAAGATGTTAGTTCTGAGACCGGTTCCGATTCTTTTTGAAGTTCTCCATCAAAAGTAGTAGCTTAGAAGCGAAGTAGTAATCTAGTTTGGGCATTCAAGTCAAGTTTCTTCGGGACATCATCGGGAATAGTCGGTGAACGGGAATGAGTATGAACGCCTTAGTGGTAGATAGAGTCTTAGCGAGGAAAAGTAAGAGGATATGCCGCTCAAGTATAATTCGAGAGTTTAATAAGAACTCGCAATTTCGAGTGGTCGAACAAAGTTTCTTTCTGAAGCTTGGAATTGCAAATAGTTTTCAGGAGCAACAGACATCGCTGTGCTTAGTGGAAAATCATTTACGTCTTTTCTTAGAAGAATTGATTAGTTCCTGAATGGCAACCTGACTTTCGAAGCCCTCCATGTTAAGAAGATCCACCATAACCTACGAACTTTCATCGTGCACGAAGTACTAGACCACTACCGAAGCAAACATCACCTTCCAGGGTGATGTCCCGCCTGCCGCCCAGCATGATACCCTGATCCCTCATCCCCAAGCGTGGGACTAACGTCACCAGGAACCCTCGGGCTGACATCGCCGACCCTCGGGCTCACTTCACCAACCCGCGGGCTAATATCGCCAACTCTTGGGCTAGCCGTGGCATCGCTTCCCATCTCGACCGACGAGCCGCCATACCGCGGACTACTCGGCATCTCGCTCGCACTAGCTGGAACCTCGAGCTCCGCAGCATGGGCATGTACGTCGCGTTGGTGACCAGGCGACGTCGGCGAGTCGAGGAAGCCAGGCTTCGGTTCGGGAGAAGAGTAGGGGGTATAGCCAGGCAGCTCCGACATGGCACTCTGTCGCGACACCTCTGTGCCAGCCGCCTCATGCGCCTTCCTTTTCTTCTTCCGCCGGAGAAACAGGAACGCACCGAGTCCCACCAACGCAATGGCAGCAACACCGCCTACAACTCCGCCTGCGATAGCACCCTTTGATGGACCACCAGAATCCGGCTGGGTAGTCGATGAAGCAGATGAAGACGGCGATACCGTGCTGCTGGGCTCTACAACGAGAGTATACTCGGGCGTATACGCCGGTCTCCTCAGCGACGGATCAAAGATGTACTGCAAATAGACATCACTCCACGCTCTCGGTGCCTTCTGACTCGCACCACCCGACGACGTCCCACCCACGGCAGCGACAACCTGCGACGGCACGGGCGCAAGACGCTTCGCAGCTTCGGTATCATATCGGCCCGTATAATTCTGGCTCGCGAGCGAAAAGATCTCAACGGGCATGTGTTCGGCGCAGGTATTCACATTCTGCATCCCCCCGTCGTTCTTGGTCTGCATACCGCCCACGATGAGCAGGTTCTCGCCGACGGCGTGGCAGGTGTGGCCGTACATGCCGTCGGCGCGGGTGTGGACGAGGATCCAGGTGAAAGTCGGGAGGGTGAGGACCCAGATCTCTTCCGAGGTGATGTAGGTCGCGTAGTTCTCGACGCCGGCGATCATGTAGATGTTCCAGGAGGATTTATCGGCGGCGGGGACGAGGACGGTGCAGATGTCGGAGCGGCCCGTTGGTATGTCGGGGAGGCCAAAGGTTTCTTGGCGGAACCAGAAGCCTGTTTCGATATCATAGATGTCTACGAAGGAGAGGTTTGTCTTTTGGGGGCGTGTTAATTAAGGGGAGCTGCCTAGGGGTTGAAGGGAACTTGCATTGACGTTTCCTGCGTTGGCACCCTCGATGCGAATACCGAAAGGCGTTGGGTCTCGCGTGGTCTGGCCGCCAATATTGACAATGATCCCCTTTTCGCCAACGGGCACGTGAACCATTGCGCCGTTCATGCGCGGGCCGACGTATGTCGGGACAGAAATGTTGGTGAGCTTCGGCTGAGAGCGCTCTGCGGTATCAAGCTCGAGCATGCCTTCGAGGACTGCAAGATGTCAGGCCTCGCTCGATTCTTTCTCGCTGCTTAGATAGAGGAAGTAGGACTTAAAAAAAAAACTTACACCGAAAGTCAGCTGAAGCCGTATACGCAGTGTTCGCGGGACTAGATCTCCTCTGCACGTATCCCTGAAAGATGTAACTCCTATTCAACGTCGGCGCGTCGCAAAAGGCAGCAGCGCCAGGCCTGTCAACAATCTCGCCATTATTTGCCACATCAAAGTTGATCGACTTGGACCATCGCCCGCCGTCGACGTCAAATTCCCAGATGGCCGGCTCGGGTATATTCGGGTCGGCAATGAAGGATGGGTTGTTGGGGCTGTTGAAGGAGAACCACCCTCCGAGCTGATAGATCTTGCGGGTGGTTTGGGAGTACCATAGCGCGTGTTCGATGAGGCCGTTGGGGACATCGGGGCTCTTGAATATGGATGAGTACGGGCTGGTTTCCTGGTTTGTGAAGTTTTGTGAGAGGTCTAGGACGAGGAGTTGAGTATCTGGGGTGTGTTAGGACGGCAAGGCATAGGGCTCTGATGGTAGTATGCTCACGCATTCCCGCGTCATATTGGCCGGCTTCTGTGTTATAGAATGTGTTATTGTTCTTCGGCACGTACGTGTTGCCGCCATCGACGTAAACCTTCCCATCGGCTAAGACACCTACAGCCGGTCAGGTTAGACTTGACTATAAGATAGTAGAGTAAGAGGGGGCTAGACTCACTTGCATGTCTCCAGATGCGGCAAAAATGCTGCGAAAGGTCATACACGCTACTGTTGATAGTCGGCGCCGGAACGGACGTCGGAGCGGAGAACACGGATGATGTAGTAGAGGAAAGGAGACTTTCGGAAGAGCTGGCGCTGCTCGCGACCTGTCTAACATTCAGCTGACCGAGGACAGGCCCCAGAGCAGCTACGAAAAGCAACGCAAGCCACGGGACTTTCATAATGATAGTGTCTCAAAGGCACGCGAAGAACGATATGACGAAGAAGGCCAGAAATGCGGCCAGCCGGTCGACGGGGTATGGACGGGTATTTGCAGGAACACGGCGAAGAAAGAGAACGGGGGAGCTGGGGGTGTTGGGCTGCGCTTCATTCTACGCCGCACAGCAGCAATCAAAGAGAAGCATTGCAGACCACACCCCATGTTCTGTTAGTACCAACAGGTTTCGAGATGAAATGCTGAATTGGGAAAGCAGGAGGCGTTCATCCTCCAACGGGGAAGATTGATTGGATCTACGTGAAGACATGCAGGAATTGGGTGAGGCTCACCTCGGACTGGGGGCCCGTAAAGAGACGATTGACAGAGACACAGCATGGTACAACCATAAGATCTAGAACCCTCGTCGGACAAACAGCAAACAGGACGGGGTGGGAAGGGGGACACAGATACAGTCCCCCGGAGGCAGAGGTAACAGCACAAAGTCGATGGTTTCCAAGCCTCAATATGCCAGTCTCGGCCGGCCTGACCGGCGATCGAATCAGACTGTTGTCAGCAACGTGGGCTCTGTACCATTGGGCTGGCGTTGGTCGTTGGACCAAGGTGGTGATGCGATCGCGGCCCTCATTTGCCTACGGCGTAGGACGAGTGAGCTTGGCCCCCAATGAGATTCTGGACCGTGAGATATGCACAAAAGGTGCAGGGAGCCAGAGCCTACTTGCTTATAGGCACATAGTTTTGAGCTGACGGCCTCCACTCGGCAGGTAAGTTAGCTCAGTTGGGAGAAACCGACGCTAGAGAAGCTTATCAGCGATGATTTCTACAGCTACTTCAATGGAGACAAGTGAAGGTGATTGATGGAGGAGGGTATTCCGCGAGTTTGAATGAGAGGGTGTACGAGCCAGGCTGTGGCTTCCTCTCTCATGGGTGAGTTTGTGAGTGGAGGCTGAAGATGAGTGTTTGCTTGTGAAACCAACACGTCGTGCCTGTCCTGATTGGGATCTGGGCGGCTCGTGGATAAAACTGGTTTCATGTAAGAGCTTTGAGAAAGGAATAGGTAGGCGTGATGATAGTGTTCGATAGTCTCTTGAGGTGACTTGGTTGCATCAGCCTCTCACTCATGACGGGAGGTAAGATGAGTGAGAGTGAGTGTACGTGTATGTTGAGTGAAGCTGAAGAATCACAAGTGAAATCCAGCCACTTCCCCAACTCCCAGAATGAAATCTCAGCCTCCCACACCCGCCTGGATTAAAACCGCCGCTAACAGAACCCAGACCGAGCCTAAGAATCCCACAGTCTCCAAGTATCTGCGTCTCTTCTCTTCGTCCAGTCTCTCTCCAAGGCTCCAACAGGTCGGACCGCATCCAGCGCCGTACCCCGGTGGGATTCTGTTAGCGGGGCCGGGTCACCGACTTTACCGCAACAGACGAGAAACAACCCCGTCTCGCTGGTGGACATGCGCAAGTTTCCCATCTTCTCAATGCTTCCCCCCACCGCCAACCGTGGACCACCCCGCGTTCCCGGCCCAGCCGCCTGAGTCGCCCGTTAGGCCTATCCGTGGACCCTATGGCCACTTCACCAATCACATCTTACCGTTGTCAGATGGCACAAGATGGCACAGCGATCCGTCTTGCGCTGGCGTCCTGAAACCTGCTCACCTCCATGCCGTTTTGGGACTCGGTGGCAGCGGTCACAGGGCTGTTGCTTGTCATGTGCGACGGTGCAGCGAGATAAAGCTCACCCCTGCTCATTCGAATGGGCTTCTGCTGTCCTGATAAGAGGCGTGACAATCCCCTTTGGATTGAAGAGCTGAAGAAGGTCGACTTGTAGCTTCGTATTCATCCTACTTGTCTCTTGCGTCCATTCTATCAAAGTTGAGCTGCCGAGTCAGTTGAGAAAGCGCCCAGAACTCAAGATACCCTCATATTCAATAACACCAAACCAATAAAGGACCGGATCCTGTAAATCATCGCCAAAATGCCGGCCATTCTCTCTAACCTGTTGGTTCGCCCTCAGTAGAATTGAAGGGATAACCTATGCTTACAATGACTCTAGAGCCCCGTCAGTCGAGCACCAGCAACAATCAAAGCTCGCAACAACACAGCTTACCGCCACATCCAACTCCGTCCCCTCAACCGCAGACTGTGCCACCCATCTCGAACTCCTCGAGACATTCGTCACACTCCGCGACGCAGTCCACCTGCTCGCTGCCGACGCGGGCCAAGTACCCGAGCGCGTATGGGACCTGTACTGCGACCGCGCCGTCGCCCGTTTCGAGCAATGGACTACTAGCGCCGAGAGGCCGGCGGAGCAGATGCCGCCCGTTGACGTGCTCATGGCGTGGCACGCGCTGATGCTGCACCCGAAGGCCTACGCACGCTTCATCGAGCTCGGTGGCCGTCTGGGTCTGGATGGGATTAACTGGTCCGAAATTGTAAGTTCCACTGTACACTCGCACTGGACTCTTATGCCCCTAGTAGAAGAGAAAGGCGCAACTATGTCGGCAAAGTTTGCTAACCGTTCACAGTCGAGATCGTCAAACCTCGAATCTCTCATCGCCTCAATCGACCTCCCTTCCCTCCTCTCACCACCAGCCTCCCAGACCGGCACCTTTGCCCACACCTCCCAAACAGGAACAACCCTCTTCACATACCCTCTCACTGCAGCAATCAACCGCCAATTCTCCTTCTCCCTCAAAATGTCCTCCCACGCCTGGCTCCACAGCTCAAGCCCCGCAGACCTGCTGGCCGCGGCGCAAACCCGCTACGCGCAATTCTTCCACCTCATCGCCGCGCACCCGGGCACCGTCGTGGTGCCGACGCTCGACATTGACCTCGTCTGGCACACGCACCAGCTCGCGCCGGCGCGGTACATGGCCTACTCGAAGCGGATGACGGGGAAGCTGGTGGACCACGATGACGAGATCCCCGACGAGAGTCTGGCGGTGCTGTCGACGGATATGAGGGCGCTTTGGAGGGAGGCGTTTGACGAGGAGTATCTCCCTGCTGCTTGCCAGGAGGATGCTGGGTGTGGAGGCGGTTGTGGTGGTGGATGTGGAGGGGAGGGTGGATGCGGGAGCTGTGGTGCCATGAAATGAGCATGGAGGTTCGTTACGCTGACGGAGGGACGGAGCGTATGTAGACAACGGCATTGTATATGGAGTTTGCATCTCGGGCTGAATACCTACATGACAATCATCTTCAAGAGCCAAAAAGTTCAAAAGCGAAACTTCGCGAGCTGTGATTGCCTCGTGGCGGAATCGAACCGCCGATCTTCTCATGTCACTAATACTAGTGAGACGCTATACCACTTAGCCAACAAGGCGACTGTTTATTGGTTGTTGAGATTCCTGGGGCCGAGATCAAATATAAAGCTACGTGGAGCGGCCCCTAACCCCAGCCGTACATCTCCCGCCCCCTTGCACCAAGTTTCGTCCCGCATTGAAAGTTGCTGCTCTCTCGGAGCTCTCCATATTACACCTCATGGGCCATCCCGACACGGCCACCCAAGGCCGCCCACAAACGTCCCCGCCAAGCACGTCAAAGTCGTATTTTTCACCCGGGTTTCCATTCTTTTTCAAACTCAATTAGAATGTTTAAAAGGGGCTCACCTCGGCTCACTCAACTCCCCGTCCAATAACACGTCATGAAAAGGTAAGCAAAGCGCGGTATAACGGAGTATAACTTCAAATAAGACTCCCCAGTGGGCTCACCGAACAAGGGATGAACGTATAAGCAGCCCATTTTATAATGATAGATCATAGTTGCTCCGTCACTGCGGCGGCTACTGGCCAGGGTTTGACCTTACTGCCGAGGCACGGCTATCATTCCGCTGCTTCTAGAAGAGAAGGAAAGCAAGAAAGGTGCCTGGGCACAATTCGATGAGTACCGTGGAAGGCGTGGACTTTATCGGATTCGCCGCGTCGACGGCGCCGCCGCCCGGGGTTGACAGCTTAAAGGAGAATCCCCGAGTCTTAACTCGGATGGCCCAGCCCTATGCGTCGTGTATCTGTTTATAGGCCCCTCCTTAATCGTAGCCCCCCAGGTTTTGAACAACTGTATAAAGCAGCTTTCGTCGACGGTCTCTCCTCGTCATCTTGTCTCCTTCCTGCAGTATCCTCACTCATCCTCTCACCGGACCACCTTCGTTTTACACAACACCAAAGGCACACTTGTAAGGGCCGTCACTGTCTTTCCAGAAGCTCGAGAAATCCCAAAACTTCCCAACGCTCTTTGTTTCTCAAGAACCCCATATCCTCTCAAAAGACTCATACAAGATGCGCGCCTCAGCAGTCCTCGCCGCAACCTGCGCCATGTCCGTCACCGGTGCCGCCGTCCCCCGCGACGCCGCTCCCGCAGCCCACCCCTGGCTCGCCCCCGACGTTGCCGGCGGCGCCGTCCGCGGTCCCTGCCCGATGCTCAACTCCCTCGCCAACCACGGCTACCTCGCCCGCGACGGCAAGTCCATCTCCATGCAGGACCTCATCGCCGGCCTCGGCTCCGCCCTGCACTTCAACGAGTCCCTCGTCCGCACCCTCGGCACGCCCGCCTTTGCCACCTCCACCACCGGCAACGCGAGCACCTTCAACCTGGACGACATCGCCAAGCACAACGTCATCGAGCACGACGGCAGTCTCTCCCGCGCCGACTTCGCTGTGACGGGCGACGCGAAGACCTTCAACACGACGGTCTGGGCCGAGACCAAGGGCTACCTCGAGTCCGGTGCCGCCGCCTCCGACAACAAGGTCGGCGTCGCGACCATGGCTTCCGCGCGCAGCAAGCGCATCGCCACCGCAAAGGCGACGAACCCGTCCTTCAACTTGACGACCAGCCAGGTCACCGTCTCTCTGGGCGAGTCGGCCGTTATCCTCGGCACCATTGGACAGAGCTACACCGCGCCTGCTGCGCCGGTCGAGTGGTTGAAGGTCGTCTTTGAGGAGGAGCGTCTTCCGTTCAACGAGGGGTGGAACACCTCTGCCGATGTGATTACCACTGCCCAGGTCCTGGGTCTGTCGCAACTCATTGCTACTAGCAGCAGCTAAGCTTGAGCTCGTATGGTGATTGGGTTTAGGATAGAAATAAAATGCGTCATGTTTAACGATTTCAAGTCAATGTCCCAAAGTAACGATATCGCCGGCGCCGTCGTGAAGACTCAATTGTACTTGTGGAGAGCTCCACGATACTGTCGAACGAGTCCATGAGATGAATGCGTTTGGTGGACGGCAGTCCTCAAGTTCCTCGGCATCTGCCCACGGTGGAGGGTCTCCTCGAGTGTCGTGACTCGTGGACTGGGGATGGAGCCATGTTGAATGAAAAGAAAAAGGGGGTCTCGGCGTTGCATCCGTGCCTTCGTTTTCGCTCAAACTTTTCGGCCCGCACAGGGGCAATCGGAACAAACGTTGCACCGCATGAGAGACTCCATCCCAGGCCGGCACTATGGGCAGTTATGCACGGTCAATAGTCGGTCGGTCCAGACTGATATTGGTGTGGCATACCTCTGTGCTATGGAAGTCTTTATATACAGTCCTTCTCAAGCCTCGTGGGGATTGAGCACCTTTGCAGAAGAAGAATCGAGAGTCTATCATGACGAAATGTCATTCATGTTGACCGAAGACGTGCCATCTTGGTGATCGTTGTTTGCTAGGCGCAACGATGTATGGGGCGCCTGAACATTTGCTCGAAGAAGCGAACAAAAAAGGGAGAGGAGTAAGCTTGTTCCAATTGAACACTTCCTTCGCTGTGCCTGGATCAAGTTTCGGAACGTGGAGTTCATGCCCTAGAGGAACACGGCCGACGGAGGAAATGGTGAGGACGAGAGGTGAAGTCGTAGTTGATGACATTGGGGGAAAGCCGCTATTACGAAAAGGGAGCGGGACGCACCGCCGACCCCTCGGTGCCTTATGTACTACTACCTAATCGTGCTTTGCTAACCTAAGACACTTGGGTACCGTCGGTAGCTGGCAAACGGCGCCCAGTTGAAGAACAACCCCAAATCATGATTTTGACCATTCGCCGGCACAAGCTCACAATATCTCCATTCCATTGAATAAACAGACATAGTTGTGCCATAGTTGGCAAGGTCCACCTCTCCACTGCACATGGCCTATACACGGAGATTTTACTCCGACGTTGGAGGCAGGCAGGGAGCGGGAAGCAAATCGGACGGAGATCTGCGATCTAGTACCTTGGGGACCTTAGCGCCGTCCGGGAGTACCATCATTCCCCCACATCATGACGTTTTACGCCTCAAATCCTCAAGCTTCAAAGCCTCAAAGAGCTCGAGGACCTGGAGCTTCACCCCTCTTTGAGGAGGTTTGAGGCAGAAGCCAAGGTGCGAACTCACATGACGTCAACTCGAGTTCAGACCTCATGCTTCTGTATATAAGATCTTCCAACCCCCTTTCATCATTGACAGATTGATTTTGCACTTCATCAAAATCTGCACTGATATCACTTACTATCAACCATCCTACAACAAGTTTTGTCCCAAGATCAAACCATTTTCACTTCAGTCAAATCCTCAAAAACCACCAATCATCACCATGCCTCGCGACGGGTCTGGAGCCTCCGACAACAAGGTCGAGGAGACCCACGACGTTATCCACGGCGCTGGCGCCGTCAAGGTAAGACGACACACTCCTAGTTATCAGCCCCTCCAAGAGTAACGACTGATCACTTCGTTCATCAGGACCCTCACGTCGACCGCGCCGACAAGACTGCGCCTCTCCCTGAGCCTGAAAAGGGTCTCGCCATTGATGGTCTTGCCGCCAGCGGTGGCTCATTTCCTAAGGGAGAGGGTGCTGGACAGGGCGGACGATCCAACTAAACTTTGCGGAATGAATAAGTTAAAGGAAGAAGATGAGGAGAGGGGATGACAATCAGTCACCGAAATATGAACATACTGCATGTAGATGATGTTATTTGGTGACGACTACGATGAGGTAGTCTTAATGAGAATGAATTAATTCAAAGAGTTTCCTGCTTCCGTATACTATGCATTTGGTCCGCATCTACTCTTTCATGTTTCTGTGATGATTGAACACCACGATGAATATCAGTAAATATGCTGCCGTTTATCTCTTCAGGTATATACTTACGTGAAGGCTAAATATTCCCATCTATTATAGCGTTCTCAATTCCGGTACTAGGTTTCTGAGAAGAGGTGCTGCGATCTCATTGAGAAAAGGGAAGATACCAAGTATCGCGTACACTAAACAAAGACTATCAGGATCATCCATCCGATCAAACATCGCCGTCATGCATTGAAAAGCGGTGCCGGTAACTGGTTACTCACAAGAAATGATCGTGTCCCACGATAACCACGACCCTGCTAGCACAAGGCAAATACGCGGAAATTCCCGGATACCGAACACCATCAGAATGAGGACGAGTAGCTGATCGCTTCTCAGTGAGATCATCATACTGGTGGCTGTTCTGTCGGCCATAAACTCTGACGGCCAGCGTCGTCCGTCCGTTCCGTGATCGGCAAGTGCAAATTTGTAGATGAGAGTGGTGACTTCTTCGTAGATTAGGTCGGAGCGAGTGTTGGAGATGACAATAAACAACTAGCGATGGAAATGGGCAGCTTGATTAAGCTTGACAAAATTTGAGACGAACGAAGCTTTCATGTCTTACCCTGTCAATTACCGCATGTCAATCGCAGACAACACATTAGAAAACAGAGATAGGTAGTCACGTAACAGACATCAAAGGATTGCATCAAGACAGCCACATCAATGTATCAGTAATGCGAAACTCCAATTCATGAGGGGGACGTGGAATAGTCCACGAGTCCATATCATACCAGCGCAAAAGGCGCCTGATGTCCCTATTTTATCTATGCCCCTCCTCCCAAGCTCATCGTCATTTCCAAATTCCAACATGGTAAAAAGCAAACGCAGATCCTCCCTCGCCTCTCAAGGTCTCAGAGATGTGTTTACATCCTCAAGCCTCAAACACCAGAACGACACCATCATCACCAGCAGTGACAACCCTCTCTCCAGTCTCACCCTGCACGAAGCCAAGCACACCACCACCCTCTCCATCGCCCCGGTGTCCCTTCCACTCCTTGACAAGACCGCCATCCTGTGCCCTCAGATCCCACCGCCTCACAACACCATCCATACCACACGTCGTCAGCAGCCAGCTGTTCTTCACAAACTCCACCTTGACCACACTGAACTCTTCGTGCGCACCGACGAGACTCCTCCTGACGGCAAACCTCCTGCCAGCGTCAAACACGGTAACACTGCCATCAACGGACCCAGCAGCAAGCAACGTAGAAATCTGTCCCGGCCCGCCCGTCGCCGTCGTGAAGCTCAGCGCCTCGATCGAATCCGACGCAGTCTGCAGCGCCGCAAGAATTTGTCCTCCGCCTACAACGTCCGACGCGCTCTTGCTCTTCCCGCCCTTGCCGGCCTGTGCAGAACTCGCCAGCCTAGGCAAACTCACAATGCGGATCGCGCCACCGGCACCACCGACAGCGACCAACGTGCCCTTGGGATCCACCGCGACGCTGTACAACCCGCCCTCGACCACGAAGCGCTGGTCCTCGGCCGTCAAGCTCACCGTCGTCTGGCCGTTACTCTCCACCAGTCCCGCGGCCGCCGCCTCTCCCCAGACGTCCCACACGTACAGGCTCGCGTCCTCGGAGACGGTACAGAGGAAGTTTCCGTCGGGCGTCCAGGCGCCCGCGGTGACGGGGGCCTGGTGAAGCCAGTACGTCTGCACGAGCTGCAGGCAGTTCGCGGGGTTACCGCCTCCCGCCGCGATATCGATGGTGTATACCCAGACGGAGTTGTCGCTGGCGCCGATGGCGATGGTGTTTGGGTATTTGGGGCTCGGGCAGGCGGCTATCCAGTTGACCTCGGGGACCTCCTGCGCCTCGGCGATGAACTTGATCTGGACGCTCGCGGCCTCGGCGGTGGGGGAGTTTACGCGCAGGGCGTGGACGCGGAGCTTGCCGTCCATGCCGCCGCTGACGAGGAAGTCGCCCTTGGGGAGGGTGAAGGCCAGGGCGTTGATGCTGTCCGTGTGGCCGTCGATCGGGTAGATGAACTGGAGCTCGGTGGACTGGGGTTGGGCGGCGTCGCCGGAGAAGGAGGCGGGCAGGACGGGGCGGGAGGCGGCGGCGGCGGTGGAGAGGAGGTAGCCCTTTCCGGGGGCGTCGTCTGCGTCGCCTTCGGAGCCGCCGGTGGCGATGAGGGTCGGGTGGACGGGGTGCTGGGCGATGGCGAAGACGGAGTCCTTGTGGGCGTCAAAGTAGGCGACCGAGTCGTTTTGGAGGTTGATTTCTTCGTTTTCGTCGTCAGAGTCCATGGGCATGTCCTCGTCGTCGACGTTGACTTCCTCGCCGACCTCGTCGGCCTCGAGCATTTCGGGCTCCGACTCATGGCCGTCGTCTTGGGGTGTCTTTTCGTGAGGGGCCGACATCTTGTTTGTTTGTTTCGCTTGTGTTTGGTGATTGGGTCTTTTTCGTGTATCTTTCGAGTTGAGGTTTTTGCACTCTTGGACGTAATGCGCCGAATCCTCGTGATTCTTCTTTCGAGAAGAAAGGTAAAAGGGTATGACGTAGAAAGGAACGCTGGGTATCGATCCCTGATTTATTGCAGAGACAACAAGGGCGCAGAAGCAGGAAGACGACGTTGCTTTATTAATCGTCAATCGAGGGTTCCGGGTGCTTGATAAGCAGGAATTGCGTCGCGCGGGTCGAATTTTTTTGCAGCTTTCTTGGATGGCGGGGTGGCGGGGTAATTCATTCGCAGGTCGAGGGTGTCCACTGAAAACTGCAGGCGGTGAGTTCACCTGAGGTGGGAAGCCGGGGCCACCGGTTGCTGTAGCCCCCGGGATCATGGCGGTCGGTGTGACTCTTCACTGGCCATCGGCGGCACGGCGCTTGGCCCGGATGGATTCAATGCCCGTCACGGAGGTAAAGCGAATGCATAGCAGCTTCCCCATGTGGTTGAGTTTTGGCCTTCCTAAGCTGCTTCCAGCTATCTTTCAGTGACTGACATTCGTATTGTTGTGTGATTGACCGCGCGGCTCGCTCGTCACGGCGGCACATAAGTTGTTTCAACTCCTGCACCTTTCTCTCACTCTCACGCGCACTCACTTTCTCACTTACAGGCACTTGGCTATAGACAGTAACTTCAGTCTCATGATTAAGCCTTCAATTCATACGTCTCTAATCCAGGATATCATCTATCAACCTTACTCAACCACAGCATCGCAACTGGACGCTGCTATTGCCTCAAGAATACGCCACTTCATGAAAATCGGCCATCTAAACGCCACGCACGCTGGTATGAAAATGAAGCCCTACTACAATGATATATCCATCTCAAATCAACTCCCTCCATTACGACTTACACCCCTTCTCTATACCAAACTCTCAACGTTTCAGCAGCGCAGAGATCTTGACCGCGCCCATGACTACCATCACCTCCGATCATTATCAGCAGGCAACTCCGTAGGCCCCTCCCCGCTAGCCAACTCTACAGGCGGCTGGGGGTGTGTATACCCTTTGTATTGCGTGTGCCCTGCGCCTTGATGCTGGCCACCGGGGTTCATGAGGACCTTGTCGTTGTTGTAATACCCAGCCATGTCGGTCCCAACCATTTCCGATGCAGGCGGTGACGCCTGGGGATACTGCCCATTGTGCTGTTGCTGCGCGTACTGCTGGTTCTGGTACGCGTACGCGCTCTGAGACCCCATGGCCGACGACCCATCCATCTCAGGTGCTGTGGGCGTCTCAGCGGGCTTCACGCCCGCGTACCGGTGCTTCCGCCGCCTCCACCACAAGAACAGGCCCACGAGCGCTGCTATCGCGACGACGGGGACGACGACTGCTACAGCGACGATGCCGCCCGTTGACAGACCACCTGAACTCGCTCCCGATGTGGCGGCGCCGGTCGCGCTGCCGCTGGTGTTGTCCGCTCCGGCCGCCGTTCCAGTCGCACTCGCACCCGATGTCACACCGCTTCCCGCCGCCGCCGTTCCCGTTGCCGTTGCCGACGCAATTGATGCTCCCGAGGTCGTCTTGGGCACGAGATCGCTTGCCTGATACACCATCCTGATACCCCACGCGTTCACGCCATCACGGTCCGACATCGTAACAGCCTGCGTAGCCACCACACCATTGTCCGTCCGTGTAATATCAACGACCGTCGCAGGGCCCGCCATCCACGTGCAGAATTGTGTCTCCCACACGTTGGCAAGCGTCATGTCGTCCTCGACACACGATAGCGTCATATCTCCGCGGTATGGACAGCATGTAACGGTCGTGATAGAGCGCACACCGCCGTTGCGCGAGCACTGAGGTTGCGCGGTGTAGCCCGTGGGGCAGACGGTTCCGGGGGAGTAGAAGGCCGTGCTGGCGCCGTTGAACTTGTTGGGTAGGCATTTCGAGTCATTGTCGATGGCGTAGACGTTGTTGGTGAGGTAGATGCCCGAGCAGGAGGACGCTGGTGGCGAGAAGTCGGCCGTTTTGAGCGGGTTTTCGGGAAAGGTTGACGCGATGAATGTCGTTTTTGTTGAGAGCGCCATTTCGAGATGGGGTATATGTGGTGAACGGTCGTGAAAACTGGTGTCTAGATGCTCTCTGTCGACGGATGAATGAGCTCTGAGAGGTCGAGTTCGACTTCGACTTCGAGCCTGTCTTTGCCTACTCGTGTAAGACAAGACAAGGATGACCGCGTGTGGGTACTACTACACTGCGAGATCGAGGAACCTGAGATGAAGCGATTCGCAAACGACGGAAGGGGTCGCAATTGGTAAGTAATTGCAGTGAATGGCAGGCAAAAAGACAGAACAGAGGGAAAATGGGACACGATCAGCAGGGAGGCAGGGAAGCACTCGCTTTTCACAGAATCCTTCGTGCTCATCCATTTCCCAGCTCACACTCTCGCACTCACACGCCCCCTTCTGGGTCATCCCGTCCAGTCCGCGTCAACCAGTCAGACGGCGCCAATCCGACACCGCAACCGATGAACCCCATGTCTGGAACCATGGAGTCCCTGAAGTCCCATCGCACGAGACGGTGGTGGGTGGAAAGAGAAGGGCAGCATCCGTAAGGATTCAGACGGGCTGGGGCGGTACAAGCAGGGGTGGGGGGAGGGGCCAAGCATCTCAGGTACTGCAGGCAGCCAAATAACAGGTACCAGCAGTCTAGCACACCACCGCTTGGGAGGTAAGAAAAAAAAAGTTCATAAATTTGGATGTGACGCTAGGAAGAAGGGGGAATAGGTTAAAATGGCGCTGAACTGGAGCCAAGCGAAATCTCCATCGTCGCGCAGGCAGGCGCTGGGGGGAGTCTGTGAGGTGCCTTCGCGAATCCTTCGGCAGGGATCTGATGGCCGGGGGCTGAGCCAGCGGGCGTGTCTGCATCCGTGATCTGTGCCATGTTCCGTGTCTCGAATCTCTCGATCTAGACCTGCTGTTGTCGATGACAAACGTTCTGATAGATGTGCTGAGGCTGATAAGATGCTTCGGTGGTGTCTTGTAGAGGAGAAGGTGAAGCAGATTTGTTTGTAGAGGGACAGAAAGATGAGATGGCAAGTTGGCAACTGCTTCCCGTCCCCTTGTAAATACCCACAGAAATTGTAGCTGTTAGCTCACCCGTCAGATTTTGGCTCATTAGCTCTAGTGCGTGAGCACGGAAAATGAAATGAACCTTGGAAGGGATCCAGTGGTGGGTTCCTTTCCCAGTCATCCGGTTTCCGTGGCAGAATATCGAACGAACGAGACGACGCGCCCCGGCTTCTCCTTACCTTGTCCTCAATCATCCTTCGAATACCTATGGTGATGCCGCGCGGATAATTGGATGCCTTCCCCATGTGTTCTTCCCGATGTATCTGTGCATTGTAGTTTTTGGTGAAGAAACCCGACAGGATGGCGCCGTTAGAAATGGCAGGTACTTGTTCCAAAGCCCTATGACGGCGCCCCGGGCCGCGACGTTCTAAATCTTGGAGCCCTACTCCGCATCGTGAGCCTTACTAGAACCATAGTTTGACTTCAACAACTGGCAAGGGCTGCAATTCAACGATTATAGAGCATCAAGTTGCGCGTAGAAATTGATTATGCAGTCACAAACTATCCTGAACTCTTCGTCACATTACCTCATGACCTCGAAACATGAATTGGCCCTCAACCCTTGAAGCTTTACGCGCTCCCTGAGGTTGCCGTCTCGTCCACCCTGGGGAAGCTGAGTCCCCCCCTCCCTTCTTCCACGTGCCCTTCTCTGTGTTTTGCCAAAGCATCGTCCTTTTCCTTCCTGTATAATTTCAAGCCGCAAAACCTTCGCCGCGGTCTTTTATCCGTATCATCTTCCTTGCGTTCAGCGTTCGTTTCTTCGGTTGATTTTCCTTCCGCACTTGCTTCACGTCCACGCCCAAGAGACGCCTCGTTGATCTTTTGCCGCCCCCGCCTGGTCAGCTCTTTGGCGTTGACCTTTCCGACAATGAGAATGAGAATTATCAATGTACCCAAAAGGGACGGCCTATCGATCTTCTGCCGCCCCCACCTCATCAGCTTCTCCCGAATTTGCCGGCTGTTTCCATACTTGGCATTAACCTTTGCGACAGAAAGAATTATCAATAGACCCAGGATGAATACTCCAACAAATAGTCCAAACATTCCGCCGACAGTTTGTGCGTCAGGCGTCCCGCTCATGCTGAACATGCCTGTTGCAAACCCCAGAGGCAAGAATACGGCAGTTGTGTACGTGAAAAGCTTGACATCCTTGTTGTTCTGTCGGCTTTCTTCATTTGAGATGCTCTCGAGACCGCTGCTCACGTACTCGAGCTCTTTCGTAATCGACTCTGAAAGGGTAGAAATTCCCCTGAGGTTGCGATCCAGGTCTTGGATAGCCCGCCGGTTTGTGACGAGTAACTTATTCAGTACTGGCCTATAGCGACTCTCATCGCTGAAGGTCCACCGGGGCTGTTCGGCTTGACGATCCTTTTCTCGATTGAGCCAATGGTCGCTGATGGGTCTGGCTTTTGCGAAATCTCCGTGTATCATCTGCAAACGTTCCTGGAACTTGCGGAACTCATTGCTGGTGATTATGAAGCTGTTGTAGTCAATAGGTCCGCCGTCTTCTGGGGACGGAACGTCTCGTTCTTGTTTGAACATTTCAGAGCCTTGGAGCCTTTGAAGCCTCTGTTCCAACTTGTTTTTCTGTTTCCGCACAGTGCGCTCGGCCAATTCCAGGATATGGCGCGCGCTCGTAGCCATTTCGCTGATGATGTGTCCGAACAATATCAATTCGAGCACTCTCCGTTGTTCCCAAGGGCCTTTCTTGACTATCGAAGAGTGAACATAGTCGTCTTCGTGGTCTTGCTGCAGCAACTTGATCATCCCAGTCTGCACTTCATACTCCTCAGCCGGCAAATGAGGATTTGCCACCACAAAACGGCAGGTCCAATATTTGTCGAAAAAGTCGCCCTCGAACCGGAATCCCATTGCTACCTTTTCAATTTCGTTTCCGCCCCAAAACTCCCCATCCTTAACACCAGAGTAGAAGGCCATTTGGAACTCCGTTGTCCATATGTTCAGCGCTGCTATTGTTTCTTCGGTGAAGAAGTTGCTGTTTGTCTTGTGTCTGTCGAAGAAATGTTCCATCTCTGCTTGTTCACGTTTCTCGTTTGGAGCCAATGTCTTGGTGCAGCTTGAATTTTCCTCCGCATTCGTCGAAATGAAAGCCCAAAACCTCTTTTTGGCATCTTGGGTCTCTCTTTGGGACTTGATATCTTCCTCAAACGAATTCTCCGCGTTCTGCGAGTAGTAATCAACTGGGAAGATTGACAAAGGCCGCTTCTCCTTGAACGGCTTAGGCTCCTTAATGTCAATCTTGAGCTGAACGTACGCGTAGATGGCCTTTGCCGACATCGAAGTCTCTGTGTTTGTGTCGGCACCTGATCTATCTCCCCTGTCGACATTGGTCATGGCCGTGGTTTTGACGAAGAAATCAGGTTCATTATAAAGCCACTCGTCCTGCAGCTCCACGACGTTGTTGTCGTCTATCACATTGTTGAATGGGAGGTTGTGTTTCATCCAGTAGCCGTAACGATATCTTGGCCCCGTTGTCTCTGTCGGATGAACTGTTAGATCTCCCAAATGTTTCGAGATCCTCTCAACGGACTGGCACATATGCTCAAGGCAGCTGTCTGTGGACTTCGATTTACGATTCGTGTCGTCTTCGGGGTCCGAGCTAGGCAGAGAGCAGTAGTCTTTCCACAAGATGTACGGAACTTCGAAAACTACTGTCCAATAGTTGTCTCGGTCTCTCTCGTCCTCGTATATGGCTGAACTCTGTCGTTCATCGAGTGCTCCTGCGAAAAGTCCGTTGGAAGAGGAGGTACTGAGTAAAATTGATAAGGCTTGCTCAGTCAGCTCCTTTCTGGTGCGAAAGTTGATGAGTTTCCCATGCCGGGCCATTGAAATAGCTAGAGAAAATCTTCGAGGATCACTCCAGTCGGTGTCGTCATTCCCTTCATGGTGTTTCTGGCTGTCAAGGGTGTTCATCCATTGGATTTCGGCTTGCTCAAACAAGCCCTCTCCCATGGCACGGAAAAGAGCAACGTCTTTTGAGCGGAAAAGAAATCGGGTTTGAGTAGGACTTCGTTTCACGGCGATCATTCTCTGCTTCAAGAGAGAATTCTCAGTCGTAAATCTCTTGACGATGTTTTCCCGCAACTTATCAGCCGAATATCCACGCATCTTCTCGATTAACTCAGGATCATCCTTGGGTGAGGAGTGAAGCTTCATTGACTCCGCAGATCTTACTGCTTGCCAAATGAGAGCATGGTCTGTAAGATAGAATGTTTTGATCGGTTTTCCGTCGTCGCTGTCCTTGTAAGAGGGGAACGCGCATTTCCCGGACTTCTCAATCTTCTCGAGAAGGCGAATCCAGCTATTGTAAGCAGCCCTCGCCGCTTGAAAATGATCTTCGGGCATCTCCCCATCGATTCTTTTGTAAAAGTCCGCGGCTTTAATAAATTGGAATGGGGCTTCGACAAGTGATTTTCTTGGAAGCCAAAAATTATCTTCCCAGTCCTCGATTTCATCACCACTGGTCCAATAGTTAGGACAGAACGGATTCTTAGACAAGGCCGCTCTCTGGAAGACCCAGTTCATGTGACCCTTGCACACGCGCTCAATACGTCTTTTCATCATGCAGACATAAGACGATGCTGTAGAGAATAGAGGCCATTTGTCACAATCGCATATGCCATCTGGCAGTTCTGAATGTAAGAACTTGAAGTGGTCCAAGCCGAGAAGTAAAAACTGAAAAGCATAGCTTTGACACCCATTAGCGGATGTAACGCTATCAATTTGAACTACTTACAAGCTTGCTGCGTTGCTGACTCGGTGACCATCAACATCGCCGCAGGTGAGAGCAATCGCAGGTATTCCGTCAGAATACGCTTCAGACACGGGAATGCTGCAGACGGACAATATATATTCTAGGTTCCTCCTGAGGAAGAAGTCTAAAGTATCGTTTTTAGTCAAACTGACTGTGTCGTAATGGTGAAGAAGCTTGTCAGCTTCGATAAACCTCTCCCAGTCTGGCAAAGGATCGGAGTCTGAAGATGCGGTACATTGTTTGAGAGTATATGCCAGAACAACTAATACGGCCTGACGATCAGGATCATTGCCATCACTCGGAGTAGTGTGGTATATGTTCTCCTGGTCTGGTTTGAACAGTTCCATCGTATTGTGCTGATCCAAGACTTGTACATGGAGGACAAAGTGTTTGCCGGGAGTCTCAGGACTTTTGTGTTCCTGTGTGACATGGTTCTTTGCTTGCCCATGAAAAGTGGTGTAAACCGGCACTTGTGGTTGCGACGAAGCCTTATTGAAAAGGTTTCCCCAGGTCACGAAGTCTAGGTCCCTGATGAAAACTTCTAACTCAAGTGATAGAGTAGGCAAGATGTCGCTCGGGAATTCCTTGCTTTCGGATTGTGACGATTGTGTTTCGTTTGGGTGTATGATTTCGAATTTCTGGTAGATGGTGCCCTGAAACGCCACATAAGACACACGCAGCTTGTTCAAAGTCTTGCCTCGCATCGTCCTGGTGAAGGTGGGCCATCGGTCGTTAACAATGTCGTGGTCAGACTCCGACCCTGGCCACAAGGAGTCGATGCGGGGGCCGATCCCTCCGACCTTTTCGTCGCGAGAACGTTCGAGAAACTCTTCTAAGCGGGAAGAAACGTAGTAGGGTTCGCTCATACCCTTATCGTCGATGCATAGTCCTGTCTTCTGGCCTGGAAAATGCTGAGTGATTCGTAGTAACCGTCCAGTTGCACTCACACTCGCTGTGAGACCCTCGTCTCCGAAAGAGAAGAAGCTGTCACGCGCCATACCCTTCTTAGCAGCTTCAGCAATCAATTCAGAAAGCTCCTTAGACTGTTTGCCTGCCATTGTTGATGCACCTTCGGCCAAGCACAAGAAAGTATTAATCGGGAAAGGATAATCTGGTTGGGAGGAAGTTGCGATGATGAAAAGAGGAATACGCGTGCGATTCGCGGGTAGTAAGAAAGTTAGAAGAGGCTCCTTCGACAAGTTTGAAATGCGCTTCTCTTTGATATTAACGGCCTCCTTTCGCTCTCATAACCCATTTAAGACTAGGTAGATGTGGGATTCCGAAATATTGCTTCAGCTCGCCAAGCTACGCTGCATCGCGCCTGCATATATGGAGCCAGGATTCACCAAAGAATGAAACATGTTGTCAGATAGTTCCCAGCACTTCCAAGGAGATATATGATATATGACATGTCTCGAGGTGGGAATTCACTCAGAGAAAGCACGAAATTTGATAGCATGTGCAGGAGGATAGGGAAGTTTCAAGCCTCAAAGTTGAAGAAGCAGTCTAGCTTGCGATGCCAAGATGTGAAGGACCGCTTCAGCCAGTGACTTTTTTCTGTGTTCCCATAAACTTACGATGATAAACATATCACAAAACCCTAGGCATTGCAGCCACTTGCACTCCTACCTAACATCGAATTGCTCAGGCAGGGGCGACAAGTCATGTTTCAATCGCTGTCTATCACCAGTCAACTCCATTATATGCCGCTGGAGGTAGGGTTGGCATGTCGTGGTACATGAGGCAGGTTAACTGTGTTCAACCTTCCTCCAGGAACCGTTTAAGTTAATTTGTTCTTCATGATGTTTCATGGTAGCGAGTGGTGAAGCCAATGAATGGGGGCTTTCTCAAAAATTGCATAATATTATCAACAAGTCCAGAGTGTACATATTTAGGTGGAAGAACCGTATAGAGAAGACTGTGATATTATGCTCCAACCGCAGTTCACGCTTTCAATCCGTTTTGCTTCGCTCTGTTCGGGTTATTGTCCCCTTTGAGACATGCCCGCATGAGCATGCGCATTGTATGCAATAGCTGTCAGTGAGGCTGAAAAGGTGATCCATGATCGTCCAATTAGTCTCCACCCCTGTTCGTGTAAATGGACAGAGGAAGAAAAAGAAACCAATCAGTGCCCGGTAACTCCGGTCATACCCGCGGCTAGCTGACGATCTTCTAGGTGACAAGGCGCCTCGGTGACCAACGGTCTTATCCTGGCTCCTTCCATTGCCCCCTGTTCTGTCGTTCGATTATTGCGATTATGTCGGTCAGTTAGGTTAGATCACCTGCCGCCTTGAAAACGGTAATGTTTATGATTCTCAGCTTCAATGAACTAGCTGGCGTTGCATCTCAGGCGCTAGGCAAGTGCCTCCCATTGAAGCAGGCGACATGTAACGAACACGCGCAGAATAGCAATACATCAACAAAAAGCGGCGGTATAGTGAGGTCTCTATTGGATAGCTCTGACCGAAAAAGCCTACACATTTGGGATTGCTGTACTGAGTTTGCCTTTTGTACGTCCAGTTCAAAGTTTTCTCAAGCCATCGATGACTTATCCAAAACTCAACTCCTCGCCAATAACAATCTCGACCTTTTTTCTCGACGGCCAGATTCCCCAATATGGTCAGGTAACCGACGCTTGATCCAGCAGCCGATATTTGGACTTTCGCTTGCTTCCACTCATGAAACCCGGAAGTGACGCTCTCAGTGCAAGTTTGACAATGGAGAAGGTACTGAACTCGCCCCCAACTTGAATGGACTTGGCCTCTGTTATGGTGTACAGATGGGCAGATTCGAACAGCCTATGGTCGTTGCTGACATTATCAACGGTAAGATTGAAGATGGCACCATCTTGCTGAAGGAGATCGATCAAGTCGCCCTGAGTGTAGTCGATGATGCGCACACCGAGCTTCTCGCAGAATGTCTTCAGCTTGGTGGTCTGTGGGCTACTTACACCGTGAGGACGAACTCATATCAATTTCAGCTTTCCTCACATAGTCGTGCTCTTGAAGTCTTCGCTGCCTTTCGAATAGTTACACTCGTGTCTTTCTCTTGGCGATTTCGTAAGAATAGTATACATCAAAGTTCACGCAACCACACATCCAGCAGCAGCTACCAAAACAAACGAGTCAAAGTGTCCAACTTCTGTCATCAAACGTGTCAGACTACAACTCCAAAGACACGAATTCCTTCTGGCCCTGGACCACCATCTCCGGACCACCCTTCACAGCCTTGCCAAAATCCCCAGACAACCAATTCCTCACCATCTGCAACCCAACTTCAGGCTGGTCCAACGGCACCATATGCCCCGACCCCGCAACAGTCACAAACGCAAGCCTCGTCTCCTTACTCCCCCTCATTTTCTTAGAAACCTGCTTCCACATGCCCGCCTTAACCGTCTCCCCTCCCTTCTTGACAGCGAACCACGGCTCGAGCTCCTTAGCCACAAACTCAACCTGCCCAGCCCACGACAACTTATTCGTCCACCGCACGTTACCAGCCGTGTTGCACGCGAGGTCCAAGTCGCCGTTATACACGAGCACATCGACCCCATTCTCGAGGATGTACTTGACATCTGCCTCGGTACTCAAAAACACATCCCCCGCAAGCTCGAACCGCTCGTTGACGTCCATGGAAATGAGACTAAAGTTCTTACCCACCGCCTCCGGAACCTCGAGCGCGGCAAGCACCCGCTCCGTCTTGATGTACTTCTCAATCCCATCCCCGGCACCGTAGCAGATATTCTCCGTTTCGCATGGCCGCGTAATATCAAACGGATTCCGTCCGCCGGCCTTGACGTCCTGGTAATACAGCAGATCCACGTGCCCGAAGCAGAAGTCCGTCGCGGCGCCGCAGACGATGGGGTCCGGGAAGGCGTAGCATGCCTGCTGGAGGTACATGCACCGCGGCAGCGCATCGGCAATCAACCCACACATGCTCTCGTTAAACACGGGCTCCGGAACGCCGGGCTTGGTGGTGCAGAGGGTATCGTAGAAGCCCCACGTCGTGTCGGCAGGCGAGACGTAGCCATTTCCGATGAGCACCGACGCCAGTGGGACCTTGAACTCAGGAGGCGGGGAGCCGGTGTTGTAGGAGACGATCTCGGCCGCGAGGGCCGGGATGTAGTGCCCGCCGTAGCTCTCGCCTACGATGTGGAAGGGCGCGGTGGCGAGGCCGGGGAAGGCCTGGTAGAAGATGCGGAGGAAGATGTTCATGTCCTCGGCGGCGGTGTAGGACGTCGCGGGCGGGGTGACGTCCTCGTCGTAGTAGGAGAGCCCCGTGCCGGCGGGCTGGTCGACGAAGATCATGGAGGTGTTTGCGTTCCAGGCGTAGGGGTTGTGGACTGTGCCTGTGCCATTGTCGTTGATGAGGCAGGGCCCGAGTTCCAGCATGAGGCCTACGAGGCCGCTGCCGCCTGGTCCGCCTGTCATCCAGAGGCTGAGGGGGTCATTCTCGGGATCGTTCAGACTCTCGAAATACCCTATCATTATCGCTTTAGTCGCGCGTTCACTTCCAATCTATTGGGCACATTTCACTCACAGAAGAAGAGGTGCTTTCCACCGGTGTCTAGCCACCCAGTCCACTGCCTCGATCCCGCGTTACAAATCTCATCGCTCTGCTCCTTGATGCGGATGGCGTGGTGCGGGTGCTCCGGCACCGAGAGGGTGGTAAAGTCGGGCGACTCGATGTCTGCCTGCGTCGCGACCGCGGAGGCGAAACGAGTGAGGAGCGCGAGTCCGGAGACTGCTAAAGTCGTAATCCGGACCATCTTGGCTTACTTGTGAGCCAGGACACGCTCAATTGATGAAAGTCCGCGACAATCAACTGACGAGAGACGATAGAGCGAGATATGAGATGAGGGTGAGTAAGGTGAGCTCACAGGTGATGAGCCGTAGTTCTGGGGGAGTTTTGAGGTGGGAACCTGGAAGGTTACGGCGTCCTGATCAGGAAGGCCGGACCGCCGAGTGGGGTCGGCTCGGTGTACCGGGGAACACAAAGTCTCTTGAATCTTCGGGTCATCACTGCATGTAATCCGACCGCCTAGAAGCACATGGCTACCATGGAAAGTCATCAGTCAGATTAGATACCCAAAACCCCATTTCTCGCAGGGTTTTCTATCATGGAAAGGATGCTCTCTGGATGACAAAACACTGCCACCCTACCTGCTCAGTTCCCGAAGAGTTGATTTTGCCTAGGGCGGTAGACGCTGTCTAAAGACTCCCCACTAGAGCCAAAGACCATGAAAGTAAGCAGTTGGAAGGCTTCTTCTGGGTATGATTCCACCAAAACATGAAGAGGGTGGAAAGGCGATCATTATGGCACACATCATTCCAAACACCACCAGGCACTTCAAGTTGAACTTATCAATATCAATATTTTTCCCGGCTAGAAATGCCAGTCTAGGTACCTAGATAACCAAAACCAAATTCGCACGCCCGATAATGCAATAGCCCCAACAAAACAACCATTTTCGTTGTTTTGTTGTTAAAACTCCCCGGTGGCCCATGTCTCCGGCCCCATAAACCCGCCCGCACATTCATATATAGTAAACATGAAGGTGTATGTGTATTCCCTGTTGAAATAGTAGGAACTCAAATCCCCGCTTGCTAAGAGATGATTGGAAAAATGTTGAAGGATGTCAAGGAACAAGAGGGATGTCAGCAGGGTAGATGCCCCGTCTGAGATCGCCTAGCCGTTCGAGTGTTGAAAACATGAAAGCTGTCATGCAGGCACAAATCTATGGTCTGCTGGTATCATGTCTATCGGATGCAGAATCATCGATTTACTCTGCTGTGGTATCCTCGACAGGAGGGCACGTGCAGAACAGGTGAGTGTCACCGTATGCTGTACTCTGTTAGTAAAGATTCCAATATCAATCAGGAAAAGGACAAAGCTTACTGTCGTCAACGCGAGCCACGCTAGGCCAGAACTTCTTCTCCTTGAGGTGAGGCAGGGGGTACGCAGCCTTCTCGCGGGAGTAAGGACGGTCCCACTTGCCCTCGCCGTCACCCAAGATGACATCCATCTGGGGGTGAGGCGCCATGCGGAGAACGTTACCCTCACGAGGCTGCTTGCCCTCCTCGACCTCGCGAATCTCCTCGCGAATGCTGATGAGGGCGTCGACGAAGCGGTCGAGTTCCTCCTTGCTCTCACTCTCCGTAGGCTCAATCATGAGTGTGTTGGCAACGGGGAAGCTCATGGTCGGGGCGTGGAAGCCGTAGTCCTGGAGACGCTTGGCAATGTCAATGGCCTCGACGCCGGCGGTGGCGATGAAGGGACGGGCATCGAGGATGAACTCGTGCGCGCAGCGGCCGTTCTCGTTGGTGTAGAGGATCTTGTAATGAGGCTTGAGGCGGGCGAGGATGTAGTTGGCGTTGAGGATGGCGGTCTTGGTGGCGAGACGGAGACCGTCGTTGCCCATCAGTGCGTTGTAAGCCCAGCTGATGGGGAGGATACCGGCGCTGCCAAAGGGGGCGCTGGAAACCATGGCCTGGTCGGCGTCGTGGGCGAGACCGGGCAGGAAGGGAGCGAGGTGCTCCTTGACGCAAATGGGTCCGACACCGGGCCCACCACCGCCGTGGGGAATGCAGAAGGTCTTGTGGAGGTTGAGATGGCAGACGTCGGCGCCGATCTCGCCGGGCGAGGCGATACCGATCTGGGCGTTCATGTTGGCACCGTCCATGTAGACCTGACCGCCGTACTTGTGGACGAGCTCACAAGCCTTCTTCACAGCGGGCTCGTAGACACCGTAGGTGCTAGGGTAGGTGACCATGAAGGCACCCAACTCCTCGGCGTGCTTCTTGCACTTAGCCTCCAAGTCCTCGATGTCAAGGTTACCGGTCTTCTGGTCGCACTTGATGGGGACGACACGCATGCCGGCCATGGCAGCGGATGCAGGGTTGGTGCCGTGGGCGGAAACGGGAATCAAGCAAATGTCACGCTTCTGACCACCGGGCTGGGAGAGGAGATGCTTGCGGATGGCCTGGAGACCGGCAAACTCACCCTGAGCGCCAGAGTTGGGCTGCAGAGAGACAGCATCCATGGATGTGATACCCTTCAGCTGGTCAGAGAGACTCTCAATCAAGGCAGTGTAGCCCGGGAGCTCGCTTGCGGGCGTGTGAGGGTGGATGGTGGAGAATCCGGGGAGGGTGATCAGAGCCATCTCCGTCGCGCCGTTCAACTTCATGGTGCAGGATCCGAGAGGGATCATGGAGTGAACAAGAGACAGATCCTTGGACTGGAGGTAGTGAATGTATCGGAGGATCTCGGTCTCACTGCGGTGAGTGTTGAAGACGGGGTGAGTGAGGTACGCGGATTGGCGGCGAAGAGTAGCGGGAAGGAGCTCGGTGATGTCCTGGGTGAGAGCACCGTAGGCCTTGTTCGCAACCTCTGCGGTCTGGGTACCGGTAGCGCTGCCGAGGACGGCGGCAATGGACTTGAACACCTCCTCGGTGACGTGCTCGTTGACGCTGATGCCAATATCACCGTTTCCAAAATCGCGGAAGCCCAGACCAGCCTTCTTGGCCTCGGCCAGGATCTTCTGAGAACGGTCACTGGCCTTGATGACGACGGTGTCGAACAGAACCTTGCCATCAGGGCTGGCGCCGCTCTGCTCGGTCTCCAGACCCGAGGCCTCGGCAACGGCCTGGACTCCACGGGCAAGACGAACCAATCTCGAGGCAATCTCCTTCAGGCCCTCGGGTCCGTGGTAAACGGCAAACAGGGCAGCCATGTTGGCCAAAAGAGCCTGAGCAGTGCAGACGTTGCTGGTTGCCTTCTCACGACGGATGTGCTGCTCACGGGTCTGCAGAGCCAGTCTCAAGGCACGGTTGCCGTTTCGGTCCTTGGAGACACCGACCAAGCGACCGGGCATGCGGCGCTTGTGGGCCTCCTTTACGGCAAAGAAGGCGGCGTGGGGTCCACCGAAGCCGAGAGGAACACCGAAGCGCTGGGCACTGCCAAAGGCAATGTCAGCACCCCACTCGCCGGGTGGCGTGAGAACCGTCAGGGCAAGCAGGTCGGTGGCGGCACTGAGGAGGGCACCCTGCTCATGAACAAGCTCGGAGAGTCCCTTGAAGTCCTCAACCTTGCCCTGGGTGTCAGGGTACTGGACCATGACACCAACCAAGTCCTGCCCCAGTGCCTTGATTTTCTCTGCAGAATCCGCTGCGTTGACGTCGATAACCTCGACCTTGATGCCAAATCCCTGAGCTCTGCTCTGGATGACTGAAATAGACTGAGGGTGAACGAGGTGTGAGACAACAAAGGTCTTGCCGGGTCTCTTGGCCCGGGATGATGAAAGAGCGTTCATGGAGAGAGTCATGGCCTCAGCGGCGGCCGTACCCTCATCCAACAGACTGGCGTTGGCAATGGGGAGCCCGGTCAAATCGGACACCATAGTCTGGTAGTTAAGAAGCGACTCAAGGCGGCCCTGGCTGATTTCGGGTTGGTAGGGGGTGTAACTGGTGTACCAAGCAGGGCTCTCGAGGACGTTGGTCTGAATTACACGGGGCGTGACGCTGGGGTTGTATCCAGCACCGATAAGAGGCTTCGGAGCCGCCTCGTTGGCCTTGGCCCAGGCAGTGGCTCTCGCCAGAACTTTGCTCTCATCGAGGGGGCCCTCATTGTCCCAAGCACCAAATGTCTTCCTCTCGGAGATGACATCCGGAGGGACAACCTGGGCAATAAACTCGTCAATTGACTTTGCCGGAGGGTCGAGCGCCTTCAGCATGGCCTCAGCATCGGTAACATCAGGTCCGATGTGTCGGGGAATAAAGGACTCGGGCCTCTGCAGCGGCTCAAGGGAGGGATCGACTGAGCCAATCTTTGCACTGGTGGCATTCTGAAGAGCTGCAAAGGCGCTGAAAGTCCTCACACGGGGAATCCGCGAGGACGATGCCGAGCTTGACACACATGAGTTGCAAACCCACGAGGAAGCAGGTGTCTGGCGGGCGGCGATCCTTGACCTCGGGGCAGCCAGCCGAATCTGGCGGGGGAGGGGCAATCTCAGTGATGCCATTGTGTGAAGTGAGTAGAGTGGCAATTCACACAAAGAAGATGAAGATGCCAGTGAGACTCTACAATGTCGGAGGTGTGTCTTGAAGAAGAATAGAAAAGAAGAGAGAAAGAGAAGAAGGGCAGGTGTTGTGGTTGAGAGAGTCGTGCGAATAGAAGTATTGCTCGGATCTGGGGCCGATATCGTTGTAGCTCAAGAAGTAACACCCTTGTCGCCACCAACTTGCGATCCGAGATGCGACTCGGGATAAAAGCGACCAAGCTCTCGCACGCAGCCCAAAAACCGTTTCAAAACACCTGAATCCAGGTCTTGACGCGAAAGAGGTTTCTGTTGAGCAGATGGGATGATTGTTAGGGAAGAATAAATGGAAGCCAAAGTAAACGTATACAACAGATCAGCTTCCGGAATGCTCTTCAAATATGAAGGAGTCGGTGAGGGCGAGCTCGAGGACCGGCAGCCATCCGCCCTTTCGTTTCTTTCTTTTTGCGGCAACGGCTACTTATCGAGACAGCGGTACGTACTACATATACAAAACACCAAAGGTACGGATAATTACCAGGCCACCAGACGTGGCCAGGGATGCCGTTCCTGAGTCGTATACCTACCTACCTTCATAGTAGCATAGTAAGGTTGGGTATGCACAAGTAGATCTCCCTACGAATTACAGAGTGAGATACAGATTACAGTGTCTGCATACTGGACCGCCCGCTCGTTCGCCGCCGCAACGGACACCCTAAACACCCGACGCCAAACACCAACTCTTTCGGTTGGTTACGGGATCCCTGGGAACCGCGCACCAACACCCTGAGAGGTGAGGGTGGGAGGTGAGACTTGGCCTTATCGGACGCGCAGCGGCGCTCGCTGATAAGCGCGGTCAAAACGATAGGGAAGCAGGTTGATGATGAGTGCCAGTTGGATTATGATCCGTAGCTTGTAGGTGGGCTCCAGTTCCCCAGCCATTCCTTGACTTTGGGGCCCTGGCGCGTTGGGCAAACTGCTCGGCGAGCCATCCATGAGCCGCCGCCATTACGTCCAGAAACGGATGTGAAGGCCAATGACAGGTCGTGAAGGGTGGCGGGCGGGAGACTAGGTTCTGGGGCTCTCGTTCGCGCAGTGTATTCCCAAGCGGTCGTTTGGTTTGAAGGGTTGGAGGTGCGCGGATGAGAAACCGAGTGCTCGGTCAGAGAGCCGAGTATACCACCACCACAGACCTGCCACCAAGAAACGTTTCCCGGTCCTGTCTCTTTTCATAAACTTATGCTCACCAGCCGCCTTACCTAAGCGACCTTGCTTTTGTGCATGTGCAAATCCGATTAGGTAAGGAGAGCGAGTATCTAAGCATGCGCCTGTGGAGACCTCAACTCTGAGGCTCTAGGTACGTACCGGCCGGGACGGAGCTCGAACGATGGAGCTTCTCTAAATTTTTGCGACGACATCATCGCTGTACCTGGCACCGACGCGAAAACCCGATCACGAACGAACCGTCCATCTTGCACCCTCGCCCACGCTTATCCACTTCCTTCAAGTCAATACCACCAAGCTACCAACAAGATGTTCGGAGGATGTACGTTCCGTATCTACCTTATGCGAGCCGAATCGCACCGAAAGCAACGCTGACCATCTTTCCCTGCAGTCGCGCCCCCCCAGCTTTCCGAGGAGGAGATCAAGCAGATGGAGGCCGAGGCCAACTTCTCCATCCAGCAGGTCGTCGTCTCTGCCGTCCTTCTGTACCTCTGTAAGCGCAAACCTTTCTCTTCCTGTACATGCAAATAGATCTAAGAGTAGATGCTAACGAGAGACTCCTTGTCCAGCCCCTTTTGTCATTGATGCCGCCTCCAAGGTCCTGTAAAGGACTTGCCTTTCACCAACGACAAATCGATGAGCTTGCCATAGTTCAGGATCACGACAATAAAACAAGAACCGCGAGGGGGTGCTTTCTACGAGCAATCTGGTTGCGGCACTAATGAAGCGCTGCTAGCCACCAACCCGCCTCAGGGATGTGTAATGGGAATAATTACCCCTGTTGTAACATAAATATCATCTGTACAGTGTAGACGACGACTGGTTGGATGGACTATGGGTATAGATCACATCGGAATTAGGGTTAAAGGAAATCACGACTTTTGTTCAAAGCTTTCCTTCGCTGCTTGCGTTGTTAGAGGGAATACCCTCTCTCAGTCCTTTTTCTTGATGTGGCTAGTAGGCCATCTCCCTTTTGCGTTCATTCCGTACATAAAAGCGTCCGCTCGCGCCGTCCTCTATTATGACACACCTGGTAATAGCCTTCATCCCAAACGACCTAGATACTCTAGCTCGGGTTCCGCTCTTTCTCCCAGTCCGCAAAGTCTTTTGTAATGGACTCGACTTCCTTCTTGAGATGCTGGATTTGTTTCTCATAATCTTCCAAGACCTATAATCACTGTTAGCGACCAGAATCAAATGATCTGCCGGAGTACAAAACCATACCTTCTTCGTCTTGTGCTCAGTCTCCTCGCTCAAACCCTCGCCGCTCGCAAAAGCAGGCTTATTCGTCTCCTTCATCAGCTGATCCGCGTAGTCTCTGAGCACGATCAACCGGCTCCAGAGCTCCTCCTCTCTCGCCTCCAGAGCAGGATCCTGCACGTTGCGCTCCAGCTCTGCCAGCTTGAGTCGCAAATCATCCTCGTCGCCACTCAGAGCGTATCCGCGGTTGCGCAGCACCTGCACGCGGGCAGCCAGCGCGAGACACCGCTCGCGAAGGACGACGTGACGGCGACGGGCCGCAAGGGCACGCACACTGGTCTCGAGGTCGTGCCGCGAGAGGATCGCGTCAAGGCTGGCGTTGATCTGGTGCAGGCGCACGTTGAGTTCCCCCACTACCTTTTTCTGCGTCTGGAGGCGGGCCGCGACGCCAGAGAAGCCTGTGCAGAGAACCGGGATGTAGCCCGGCGCGGGTTTCTTCTGCAGCGCCTCCTCCCAGTCTCTCGGGTCTTCGTGTGGGCCAGGCTTGTAGAAGGGGACGGAGGCTTCGTCGACTTTGTTGTAGAAGTAGTGCTTGAACGCGCAGTGGGGGTTCGTGGGGTTCCACTTCTCGAAGATGAGGGACATTTGTTCGGGAATGGGCTTTTGGTTCTCTGCAGTATACAAGTTAGCATTGATCCAAACGTAATAAGCTACCGAACGAGCACAGAAACGTACGAGGCGTATCCCTTCCGGGTTGCCAGAGTGAGCTCGAGAGCTGTGCTTGCGATTGCGAAAGGCTGGGCATTTGTTGTTGCTGCTGCTGTTGCTGCTGTTGTTGCTGCGGCTGCTGAGACTGAGCCATGGAGTTGCCGAATGCGCCTCCCTGGGTCTGGTTCTGGTTCTGTCCTCCGAACAAGCTCATGCCGGATTGCTGCTGCTGTTGTTGCTGTTGCGGCTGCTGCTGTGTTGACTGTCCTAATGTGCTGCCGCCGAAACTACCTCCCCCAAAGAGACCTCCAGTCTGCCCAGTGGGCTTTGGTGCTCCGAACAAACTCATGGTGTGGAATGAGCGTTAAGGATTTTTTCGATGGTGTTCGAAGCAAAGCGTAGGCCCGTCGCGTGTGTCGTCGGATAACGGCGATTGGTGCGCGAAGTTGCAGCGAAATGCAAGCAATAAGCCAAGAAGCTCAGCGTAAAATCGATGAAGGAATTGAGGTGAGGGACTGGCGGGTATCAAAACAAAGAGAAACTTCCAGGAGCAGCCAGGGCGCGAAGAAGGCGGTCGACCGCTTTTTTTCTCTCTCAGGCGTTGGCGGAGATGGCTCGCTGGGTATCAGTCGCAAGGCTGTTCAGAGCTACCCTTGGGAGACGAGGACCGAGCCCAGCAACGCGAAAATAATAAATCGGAGCTTGCTGCTGCTGTAGCCTTCACCGGGCGCCACACTTTCCCAGACCGAGCCACCTTGCAAATAGGCCATACCCCAGCCACACTAGTTCCACTTCAGCCTCGCCCCCAACCGATCCAATCAGGCGTCTCCTAAATCGACCTCACATCAATTCGTAGTAGCGTCCATTGCCCGGAAAGCTTGCTCTGGAGACCATCCGAACCGCCGATTCGACCACTCCCTTCCGCCCTCCTCCTAGGTCCCATCACAACAATCGCAGCCATGGCTAACCGACGGCCTCAGTACGTTCTCCGTCCCCCTTCCAGGCCGAATAGGCAGGCCAATTGAGCGAAACCACCGCCGAAGAAGACCCCGGGCCGATCGCGATACAGAGAGCTTTAGAGAGAGGCTAACACCCAGCGCCAGGTTCAACCAGCAGTTCCAGGTCGACACGACCCCTCTGCCCGACGATATCCCCAAGGTCAAGGAGATTGGTGCCAGCTCTGCGCCTCTTCTGTCGGCGTCCTACTTCATCGGTGCCCGTTGCCGCGAATACAATGACGACTTCATGCAGTGCAAGACGGACAGCACGGGCCGCGGCGAGTTTGATTGTTTGAAGGAGGGTCGTCGGGTCACCAGATGCGCCTCCAGCGTGTACGTTGAATCCATTGCTATTGCAGCGAGCCTCGTTGTCATGTTGCCGACGGGCTGCCGCTTAATGGGTCGCGAGAGCAGGTGTTATCTGATAGGAATATCGAATTGCTGACATGGGAACGACACTACATAGGCTGAAGGATATCAACACCCACTGCCTCGAGCAGTTCAAGGCCCACTGGACCTGCATCGAGAACCGTAACCACCAGCTTTACCAGTGCCGACCAGCCGAGTGGAAGCTCAATAAGTGTGTCTACGAGAACCTGGTACGTCATCATCCCGCGCATCCGTTCCAACACGACGAAGGGAACGATCCCAACACTTCCTTCTGCCTTGTATGAAAACATCAGGCTCGTAGCTAACACACTATCTCACTAGAAACTCGAGAAGAACATCCCCGACCAGCGCCCTGGCGTCACCCCCGTCGAGCTCCGCCACCACATGATCTACGCCGACCAAGCCATCAACACCCTCGAGGGCAAGCCCTTCATCCCCCCGTCAAAGCAACAAGCATCGTAGAGGTGTAGCAAAAGCAGACGGCGATATGGGGTTTTAGCGACTTCTTCCGCGTGAGCGCGCGGAGGGGAATTGAGGGCTTTGTGTTGAAGATGTAGGACTTGGAACTAGGCGATAGAAAACGCTGTGTACATATGTCATCAATCAGAGTTGGGATCAAACCAATGGCTTCACTTTTTTTTTCTAAACATCTTTCGACCCAATGCAGATCTGCTTTACTTGTTCTAATGTCTGATGCCGCTTCAGTCGGGTGCGCCTGTTGGTTATTGACGGAGAGAGTGCTGAGACGTATAGACCATCACGACTGTTTTAAATTCGCCATAGGGCTCTGGCAGGCATATGGACGATCTTTTACTAGATGGAAGCGGTTAACCTCATATTGTCACGGAGGTCTTCACTTCTCCAGGTTACCCTCAGCACCTCTTGTAGTAAAAGCCAATCAAAGCAGCAAAAGAGTTCACCCCCCCGGTGCTGAACTGGGGGCTACATCTCTGGCGCACTTGCTGGGAATCGAACTCGAACTCGTAGCCTGTCGTCGAGTAGGCTGTGGGCGTAATTTGATTGTCGACCTTGAACCACTCCACCACCCAGCCAGTTTGACCTGACCCGTCGACCTAGACGGGCGCCTGCTGGCTGGTAACGGGAACGGAGTTGAGGGGGGGTATATAGGTTTGGCTTCACTCTCGTGGGTGTATTGGGTGTAGACCGGATGAATATACAGTGCGTTCACGTGATTCTACCTTGCTCAGCTCTCCGGGTTGCTGATGGCTTTCGGGTATCCTAGGTGATGCATAACTTAACTACGAGCCCGTCTCACTAGAAAGGTATCTTTGGCAAGACCATTTTGACTTTTGTCGCCATTCTCTCGATTGTAGCAATTATGTTCAATCTCGAGTGATCACGATATGCTGTAGCAGATAATCGACAAGCAACACCACTAACAAGAAGGCACGGCATCGTCAACAACACTCCGTCCCCTATTGGAAATACGATTCTCCCCTGTCCACAACGAGTAGAGGCATTTGCCCGAGATGTCACAGCAAAGGAAGTAGTAAGCCGCCAGCATCCGAAACCTTGCGAACCTTCTTACAACCTCCCACTCTCTCATATTCGCTACCTCTCGCCGTCCCATCACTACTAATCGTAGCACAGATATCGCCGCCCCCAGACAGTCTCGTGCCTCTCGCCCCGCCACTACTATTCAAAGCCTCTGTGTCCCATCTTACCATTCGTAAGACAAATCAATCTACATAAACACCGCCAATCTGAGATGTCTCTCACAGGAAAGACAGGAGCCGAGGCTGATTCCAGTACACCCACAGAAACCAGGCGCCTTCACTTAACTACCACCATACGCTTACCCACATGCACATTAGAAGGAGACCTTCAACACTTTGGACCGCAAGAGCCTCCTCAAACTGACTCTCTCTGCCCTGCCCATATCTCGTAAAGACATGTGACGTTACAATTGATGCCCAGGTTGCTTCCACGAGCACTAGGATCCTAAAGTAAAACAAGGTAAGCGTAAGCTCTTGTCTGAGCTGTCAGACACTGCAGTATCCAGCTGTCAGCGGGTAGCCGAGACATAAAGGGTCAGCGTGAGATGGGGCGGCCAGTTCGGTTACGCCTTCTGCAGGAGTGACGAGGTGAGAAAGATCATGACATATTCTCTAAAGATGACATCTAGTATTCGCTTCAGTCACATTTTGGTAATATTTCTGGGGGTGAGTGGGATCTTCTACTAATTGAGATGTGAGCAGCCACTCCAGCTTCGTCACAGATGCGATGTGAGATTAGTTGGGCAGAGAGCATGTTGATGTCGAAGTTTCCAGCGAAGCTGGCTACGACTTGATGACGCTCGTAACCTGCGCTGCAGCCAGGCAAGAAATCACTCCTTTAGGCAAGACAAGCCGGTGTATCTCAGAGAGCACAATATGCCTCCGACACAAGGCTTCACACAGGACAAGAACGCCACCACCTCTGATTCACCACCTTTGAAGAGACATAGAACACCTTTGTGGTCCCCCAAACCTTCGTAACCTTGTTGTCCTCAACCCAAGGTGGCCACACGCAGTCCACGTATTCCGCGCAGTCCTCTATAGCCCGCCAAGTTGGAGCGTACTGTCGGGGTGGGCGAGAAAGTACACTTTGGCCGAAAGGTTACGAGTGCGGCTTCTCCTTCACTGACGCGAACCTGCCATTTAAAGTCTACAGATGCCTGGCGTCTCGCTGTAGCATTATTTATGCCGGTTCAAACCTCAGTTTTTGACGTTTTCTTTTTTCGACATATCTTCTCTCCATTATTGAAGACATCCTGAATTGTGTTGTCCATTCATAAGTATTAAAAAGAAAGCAAATGTTGTCCGGCAAAACACCAGTCGAGAGATGGTGACACCAACGGGGATTGAACCCTAGCCCAACTTCCTAAAAAGACCTTCTGCTTCACGCAGACTATCTCTCCAGAGAGGCAAAATCCACAAAAGCCACAAAAGAAGCATAAAGGCGCTTCTAGGCGGGTAGGACGTTGTGTCGTGTGCCAAACGATGTAGGCGAACAGATGTAGTAAGAAACGATGGAGATGAACATATAGAAAGCTGACGGGCTATTCTTTTCCTGCGCGACGGCGGCCCAGGCATCACACCGACGAAGATGGCCCGACCTAAAGATGCCGTGGAAAGAAATCAAACAACCGTAGCGGCTTATTTGGTTATTCAAGGAGAGCACACGAAAGGTGTTACAGGTTCTAGAAAGGCCGTTCGGGTACAATTGCCCGGAGGAGGGACAATGAAGAGGACCAGCTGGGTAGGATGTGTGTCCCATGATTCTTGAATGTCTCTATCTGAGACATTGGGCCGGGGATGATGAGTCCGATGCCACCACGAGAAGCCATGCAGGCGAATCCAACATCTCTACTCAGTCTAGAGCCTTGATGCCACTTACCGGCAGAGACCAACAGAGACTCATGCTCTCGTCCGGGGAGAGTCGTACAAATCATAGTAGCAGCCGGCCATGTGTTCTCCCCCAGAGCTGTCCGATCTGAGACTCAGAGTGCGAGGCCATCCGATCCAAGAACCACGGCAATGTCGTCGTACAGTGTCTAAGCATGACTGAGTGTTATGTATTTGCCACATCGAGGAACCATTGCTAAAACTGCACTTGCTGGATGGTCCTCCATCGTTAAAGCGTTCGGCATCCTCAACCTGGGTGTTGCCTTCTTGTCTAAGACAGTGGGCTAGATTGTGAACCCCGTGTTCAGATCCTGCGGCATTCGACCCCTTGGATCTGACTCCTTCATTGAGACTTCGTCAGCATCTCAAAAAAAACAGTCATTAGTGATATTCCCGCCACCATGATGCGTCAAAGGAAGCAATCCCATCGTGTTTGACGCTGTCGTGAAACCGCCGTTGGCTTGACGTCAGGGTTCTGCTGTCGACGATGTGAGCAGAGGGGAGATGGAGGGGCTCTATCATGCCAGGCGCTTAAAGCGGTATTAGGGTAGCGCAACCTTAACTCCCGGGCGCTGAACGACCAGGTCGCAAAAATTGGCCGCAGCCCATCGTCAAATAACATGTTTCGGCTTGTCTCGAAGTATTTGGACGATCCAAGTGGTTCTCAGCCAACCGGATGCACTTTGGACGGTAAAATCCAGACAGAAGGCTTGGTGTTCTGCCTCTCTCGTTCTGGCAAACGAGGCCGTCAACCGGCTTTGTTTACGGCTGGCGGTTCAAGACAGAGCTGGCACTCTTCTCCCAGATTTGTTCTGAAGGATTCGCAGCCCAACAAGCAAGCAAGCGGCGCTAGTCACTAAATGTCTTGTGCGGCATTAGCTTGCCCGGTATGGGATGGAGATGAGCCGATGTTGGTATCCGCAATCTGGTGATAGCCTTGAGCTCTAGCAGCGGCCGGGTCTTCAGATCTTGGGATCCATAATGGAGATGCCGTCTTCCCCGGAGACGGACGGTCTGAACGCTGACATGATGTGCCGCAAGGCCCGCGGTTCGCCGGCAGTGGTAAAAAGAGGGCCGCGGGGCAGAGAAGAAAAAAACTCTCACCAAAATCTCCTGGGTCAAAATTAAGGATGTTTGGTGCCCTGGAAGTAAACGACACCTCATTTCCTGGTGGGTGCGCAACCTCAAGGTGGTCCTCTCTGAACCCTGTCCCGCTATCTCGATGGTCGTGCCCGCCCCATGACTGAGTGTGGTTGGACCGCGAACAGCAGGGGAGAGAAACGTCTGATTATCTGATAGCTTTGCGTTCATTTGCATAGAGAAATGAGATGAACCGACAAAGACAGAGGGGGTTCCCTGGCGGTCAGGCTCTGGCGGTCTAGGATAGCGATGTCGGAGAGGTCCCCTCGTCTCCGCAATTAGTTTCACCACATGGGTTGTAGGTTAAGCCGCTGGAAGCCTGCAGAATGAAAACCAATATCTAAGCTGTAGTATACCATCCCGCGTACGAATCCTTGGAGATGGGATTACATTTCCATCTGAGAGAAGTTGGAGAACAAGAGATGAAGCTCTATGCTTCAGGATCTAAGTGCCATTGGCGATTGGCAAGGTTGCATTCAACTAATGTCGGGGAATGCATCTGTGCACCTCCCATGTGCAGGGGAGGGAACTTCCGAGCTATCATCGGCGGACTAGCCCAACGTCTCGTCGCTATGTTGCGTTGTATGTCTGTACGGATAGTTTAGTACAGCTCAGTTTCCAGACCCTTTCAGCTCGAGGCTACCACGTCAGATAGTATGAGGTACTAAAGTCAGGCGGATGATGGGAGTGTCGTCCCTAACAGGCTACTAGGTGGCAATGGTTGAATCATGAAAAGGCCTGGTGTCTGTGGTTTTTCTTACGGCATTGGCCACCCGAGTTCGTTGGGGACTGGTCGCCAAGAAGGCGGGACTGTTCGATGGAGAATAAATCAGCTGTGCTGGCTGTCTGTCACATACGCCATCTCGATCAATACTGCTGATCACGGCTCCAGTCTGGCGAAGAGGGGGGGCAGATTGGCTTTCGGGAGAAGACCGTCTCAAACTTTGGTCGTTAGAAGATGCTGCCCACGCGGGGACTAACGTCAAGTGCAGCGGGAGACGATTCTGAAGCGACCGTTGACTTATGCCATCGTTTCTGCCGTGATCCATTGCGTCTTTTGCATCTCTCCGAGTGGTCAGGTGCCAAACTCCGGAGCCCGAGTCATCCTAAACCACGACATATTTCTTGTGGTCGGCCGTGCGTGGTGCAAGTGATGGCATTAGTGTCCCGCTGCCGTCGGAAGTCATGCAGCGCTCGGGCGAATGAACAGTTTCCTCTTCGGCGGTCGCCGCACCAGAAGAACGCCTTCGATATGGACACGCGGACTCTCTAGCTGAAGAGGCGTCCTTGGGTGCATGGCAATCATTGCGTATCCTGTAGTTCGGCGAGCAACACCACGCGGCTTGCACCCTGGGGAAGCATGGCATGGAAAGCTTCTTGCCCCCTTCTCCGTCATCAAGGCTCCTTGGGAGCAATCGAGAATGGAAGTTATCGGTGCAAGTGAGGATCCGCTTCGGCGTCCATGAACCGTGCCCACTGCCCATAGCTGATAATGAGAGAGGGATCCGTATCGGTTCCTGCTTCTGCTCCTCTACCCCGGAAAGGCAGCATGATGTTGCTGTAGTGGGCGGCCGGAAGATTTTGCAGCTTCATCTCGCTCATCGTGAGTGCTGTACCAGGATGCCAGGTTTTGTTCCTGGTTGGTCGTCATCGGTAATCAGACGTCAAGAGATGCGTCGTGTGCGATGAGACGCTGACAGGATGACAGATGCGGCACAGATGGTGATGTGGAGAGGGGGCCAACAAAAGTCTCCACGAAGTATAATGAGGTCATTTGGCGAGACAGCGGAAGAGACGGCCAAGGTGATGCGGCAGTAAAGTTTAACGCAGACTGCCGACCGGGGATGGTTGACAGGAGCACAGCGTGTGAGCGTGCGCATACGTAGTCCTCAGCGTTGCAGCGATCGACCCGGTGAAAGCGCCATGGCTTGGGCCATTGCTCGGGAGACAGACTACGAGAGACAGAGAGGAAACAGTGTAAAATGGGCGGCAACGAGATAAATCATAGAAACAGAGAAACACTTCTGTGGCACTTTGGTGAGTCTGGCAGAATAGAAAGAATCCATAGAAAGGTGCACAGTTCACAGTCCACGCAACGCTTTGAGCAATTCGCGGAAAGACTGGATGAACGGGTCCCCACCGAAATTAAGGCCGTTTCAGACTGGTGGATCTCCCCGGGCCAAGTGGCTGTTTGATGGAGACGCCCAGCAGACCCTTGCAGCAATCAGGGCAAGAACGACTGCATCTGCAAGGCACCGGCTCGGTCAGCCGTTGGTGTTGAACCAATGGGACGAGGCTACTGCATGCTGCTGCTTGGGGATTGGCCAGAGATGCCGGGAGACCAGGAGTCGGGACGTGGGCGGGAGGGCAACATCCATCTCATCGTCCCATGGGAGGAAAGAGCAAGGGAGGGGGTGAATGGAAGGGGTGTGCGTGGCAGGAACGAGGCGCCGGGACGAGGGGCGGAGCGAAGGTGCGCTAGCTGGTATTGGCAACAACTAAACCAAAGAAACAGGCGCTGGGGAATCTGCAAGCCCCTTTTCCCCCTCCATTCGACCCCCTCCCTATCGTGATTCCACTTACAATTGCAGACAAGTTGATAGTGTCATCTGTGCTGGTATCATGGTACTAGTCAGCCAAGGCCGTTGCGGTGATTTTTGAACAAGCTGAGGGCACAGGGACGGGAGCGCGCTGTCGCCGGCACTGACGACGAGAGGGCATCGGGATCCAGGACTCAGCAGGGTAGCTGACTCTCAGGCTTCAGCTTGACGCTTGAATCCGCTCCTTGATACACCTTGGCTTGAGACTTGTGGTAGAGACCCGTTGTCATGGTGAGGGGTTGACCTTTGCTGTCCACGTTTACGCATACCCGTATCAGAGGGCGTGGTGAAATCAAGAGAACAACAAGGGATCGATGTCTAGATCATGTTGTATAATTGCCCTCATCTAGGCGTGCAGACTCACCGCATGCAGTAATCTGGACCGGAAAAATCGGCCTCTCTCGATCGGGAAGCTGACCCAGTGATAGACATCATCTAGACCAAGGTGCATTGCGGTGCCGCGATGGGAGGAGCCAAGATGCGAGGATCTGCTCGTTGCATGGTGCGAGATGGGAGGCAGAACCCTGGATAAGGTGAGCTGAGGTGCTGCAGTGCATGCTGGGCTGACAAGCTGACCACCGGTGAGGCGTAATTCAGCATTGTGCTGCTATTTCTACTGCGTACTGCTGTTCCTACTGTTGCCGTGCAGCCTGTGCTGCTGTCGAGGTCTGTTCCCCCAATCTCCAGGATGAAATAAAGTATTTTGACTTTGTTCCTACCCGCCTTGATGCCTTCTCCCATGAAGATCAATCGACATGTGCATCTTTTCGGGGGACTGGACATAGGTAATCGTAGGTAGCTACTTACCTAACTAATATTAGCTAAGGCATTGACGTATATTCCCGAGGGTGGAAGTGAGAAGGGACCGTTCGAAAAGCCATTGTTGGTCCTTCCCTCTCTTCCGTCCCTCTCTTCCGTCCCTTCCTTCCTTCTATTGCCTCTACATTCACCAAAATCCGTTCCTTCCTTCCCTTGAATGGTGGTGGAGGAGGGGGAGGGGAATGATACGTCCACCCCCGCAGAACCTCGATTCAATCTCCAATACACCCCTCCCACTTACACCGGGCACACGCTGCAGAGTGCAGGAGCAACACAGTTCGTCCCTTCCCTTCCACAGTTCATCGTGACCCCGGACAAACCAAACAAGACCAATTTCTTTTTGGGCCTGCGCAGCTCTTGCTTTGCTTGTCTCGCCTCCAGGTCATCGCCCTTCATCACCGTTGCCTCCACCTTTTCTGGCCGGATCCCGCTCCCACGGACCACGAACACTTGACCCTCGTCACGCTTCTTGGCTCTTGAATCTGCGTCGTAGCCTGTAGCCTGCAACGCAGCAACAGTGTTTGTTCGTTCCTTCCTGCAGGGTTCACTTTGCACTCCCGTCGTCCCGTCCTGCGTTCGTCAGGTCGCTCATTTTCTACGCCAGTGTTCTACGGAGTAATGTAACTCGCAAATCTCACACCTCTCCACGCGCCAGGGCAGCATCCAGCGCCAACCTAGACCTCACACCACCACTCATCTCAACCTCCACACTCACTCACTGATTCACTCACTCCTCACACGCTCACTTTCTCACACACCCCAACTGTCGCCTTCATATCCACACTCACGCAGCGGTAGTCATTTCGACCCCGTCAACTCAACCACCACAGTCCACCAGCAATATCACCATTCAGCAACCTAGCCCAGGCGCTATCCACGGTCCGTGGTACAACCCACGCACACCAACATCCTCGCCAACACTGCATATCGCCTCCCCCCCGGCTGCCCTGGATTCTACCCTTGTCTGGACTAGACTTGCACTGGACCCAACGCTCAGACTCTAGTCCCTCTCCGCCCAGTCCCTCGATCCCAGTCGCGCGGATTTCCGTCGTCCTGTCCGCTCCCTTTTAGTAGCCAGACGTCGCCATCCAGAACATCTTGTCTCTCCTTCTTGCTTCACCACTCCCAGGAGACCACTTCGTTCGACCCCCTTCACCCCCCTTCTCTTCTCCCGCCCAGGCCTCGGTCGCCATCGTGTCTGTTCGACACCGTCCATTCCTTTTAAAACCAATCACATCGCCCCCGGGTCCCGACCTCGAATCCCCTCTTTTCCTGCACCCTCAACCTTCCAGGATAGAAGGATAGGCTCTCGACATTCCTTACGGATCCCGATACCTCTTCACGTTCTCTACCCAAAAACCACAAGCATCAGGCTTCTTGTCACTCCTTCGCAACTTTTCTCACGAGAATTCTTTTTTTCCGGCTCACCACCCAAAAAAAAGATTTTACGACTTCCGACCGGTCACTCCTTCCCAACTTCAACAACACAACCGTCGTTCAACCACACTCTTTCTACAACACCACTAGGTCCTTGACGGAACCGTATCAGCAGTGCTCGATCACCACACAGCTGGCTCTGAGAATTACCTCACGGGAATTTATTTGCCTCCGACAAACCAACTCACAAATTCTTCCCAACACAACTACCACCTTCGGACTAGATCCCCGGTAGCCAGATTCCGCGAATCTCTTCAAGAAATCAAAAACTCAAAAAAGGTAAGTGGCACTGATCCAGACTTCCTTCCTCCCCACATTCCCCACCATATCTTCATTCCTATCGCGTCAATGGCATTGTTTGGAACGCCGTTTTCAAGACAGTCAAATGCCATCGCGATTTAGCCCGCTGCTGCCGACAATGGACAAAGACCTCTCTTTGTTCATTGTCTCGCCCGACACGTGTGCCCACTTGACTCACGCTTGGTTGAACAACGAGTTCGCCTGGGCCCGGGTCGATGGCATCGAGTCGTGTCAGCTGGCGTGCCAGCGTGCGACTAAGGCTGAGTCTCTCGTCACCTCACGAAGGACATATATCAGGCTGGTGTTTCCTGATGTTGCTCGAGATGCTTGTCTTACCCTCATTCATCACACTCTTTTTTCCTCAGCAAGCCAGCGCTTATTCGCACTTTCCTTCATTTATTTCACTTCACTCACTTCCCTTCGCTTCATCTTCATTCACTCAGATAACACCACTTCGCCGGGCGAAGCTAACCATCGTTCAGACTTATTCTCGTTGATTTCACAATTCAACCTTTAAAATGAAGTCTTCCATCGTTCTTGCCGCCACTGGCGCCGTCCTGGCCATGGGTGCCGCCATCGACCCCCGTGCTATGGAGACCGTCTTGGACATCACCTACGTGACCGTCACCGTCACCGAGGGCGTCCCCATCGAGACTCCCGCTGCCACTCCTTCCAGCAGCCTTCCCCCCAAGGTTGAGGAGACCCCTGCGCCCGCGCCCGTCTTCTCTACCATCACCACCAAGCGCCGCTCTCGCACTCCCAAGGCTTCCACCACCCCGACTCCCACCCCGACTCCCACTCCCACTCCTACTCCCACTCCCACCCCTGAGCCGGTTGTCGAGCAGCCCGTCGCTTCGGAGCCCGCTGCCTCCTCTTCTGCTGCTCCCGTCGCTTCCGTCGTCGAGACTACCCAGTCTACCCCCAGCACCGCTGCCACCGTCAGCGACCTTCAGACTGCCGCCATTGATGCTCACAACATCCACCGCACCAACCACTCCGCTCCCGCTCTGACCTGGGATGCCGACCTTGCCAGCTACGCTCTCATCACTGCCAAGACCTGCGTCTTCGAGCACGACATGTAAGTACCGATGAGAACCATGGATCCATTCCGTCTCTAACCTTCATTTAGGACTACTGGTGGTGGCGGTTACGGCCAGAACCTCGCCATGTGGGGTGCCACTGGCTCCGAGAACTTGGGTGAGGCCAAGGCTGCTCAGCGTGCCATCACTGAGCAGTGGTACAACGGCGAGCTCAACCTCTACACTGGCTACGGCCAGGCCAGCCCTGACATGACCAACTTCCTTCAGTGGGGTCACTTCTCCCAGTTGGTCTGGGTTGACACCACCAAGGTTGGCTGCGGTGTCTACTACTGCGCTGCCGGTACCCTCAGCTCCATTGGCAGCTGGTACACCGTCTGCAACTACAAGTCCCAGGGTAAGTTGATCTTTTCCCATATCTTCCACATGTACAATATTAACGATGGTACAGGCAACGTTATCGGTAGCTTCGACAAGAACGTCCTGCCTCCCGGCAACGCCGCCACCGTCAACGTCGCCTAAGTACTGCATTTGCACCCTTCGTGTTGCCCGCTTGAAGCATAACTGGGTTTTGTTTGCGACACGGCCACCGGGTACGAGTGCGGATGAGCTCCGTCGCATTAGCGAGGCATTTCTTCTCTTCTACCGCTGTACTTTAACAGGAGATCGCTTGACCTTTTTTCGATCTCCTTGTCCCTCTCCTGGGACCCTTTGAATCATGCGCTTTGGTCGCCCACGAATGGCATGGGCAACTATTCTCTTCATACGAAAACTTCCTCAAGGCACTCGCGTGATGGGAAAAACAAACGTCTTTTTTGCGCCGGCCGAGACCATGATTCAAGGACAACTGGACATTGATGATGATGCATTTACGGATCTGGCGTGGAACAAAGAAAATCATTTTGGGGAAAGGGAACCAACCCACCATGGAACATTGCATTTTGCTCTTCTTTTTCGATTCTTGGCCTGGTTGTTTTGTCCCTTGCAGTCATTTACCCGGTCTGTCACTTGACAGGCGTCTGGGTTATGAATCTGCCTGGGTGAAATCCCGGCACCCTGTTTATGACTCTTTTGGTTCTCTGTACCTATGGTTCTTCTTCGACTTGAATTTCGGGTTTAGGGAGGCTAGGCAATGGAATCCATGATTTTTATGGTTTGGCAAGATATGTTCTCGAGGACAAATCGGTCGTGAAGTGAAGACTTGAGTGATGTTCGCTGTTTGTGTCTGGTGTCTCTTTCTCTTGATACACATGTATCCTCGGTACTGAATAGGATTACTGCGTCATACTGCCAGGTCTCGCTGGCTCGTCAATTCGACTGTGTCTTGTGTCGTGGTTGCGTGCGCCGTTGTGAAGTGACGTTTCGTTGGTGCACATATCGGCTGCTCCGGTGTGCAAGGACTCAAGGACTCGAAGTGCGTGGTTATGGTCGAGAGTGCCGCACAAAGTGATTGTAGTAGGTCGGCTGTTGTGTCCCAAACATTCTGATACTGGATCTTCAAGTGAATGTGGGCTTAGAAGGCGAACACCACTGACAGCCAGGCTCGCAAGAGGGGATGCATTCTTCTTTTCAACTCGTCGACAGCATATACTCCTGAGAACGCACCGCCGCCTGATGGCGCGTGTGTTCCCGCCGTGTGGCAGTGTGGTCCGCCCCTGAGCCCAAGTCTCCAACAGCATTGTGAAACGTGCTGCTGCGGCTGATGGCTGTGAAGAACGATGTGGGTTCGGACGGTGCCAGTGGATGGGATGGTTAGATGTGGGGGTGTTAGGTAGTGGTTTAACGTCGTTTCTTTCAATCTGCGACTTTGTACTATCCGCGTGTAGATGGCTGACATGGCCGTGTTCGAGTAGATGGGAAGCTTTGAAGATAGGGGAGGGGGTTGACGGGTATGTGGGAGGAGAGTTTGGTTTTCCCAGGGTTTTGGATGTTTGGGAGAAAGGGAGACGATGAGAGGGTTGCGCGGCGATGAGGACTAATTCATTTACCTCGAGCGCTGTGGGTATGTGCATGTTTTTCCCATGATTTTTGATCAAGATTTCTCATTTCGTGGTGTCTTTTTTGGGTTGGCATATCGAGGAGTTGATTGATGCTAATAAGCTCTTGTGCGTGAGAAGGGTATTTTCTTACAAGGTTTATATGTTGCTGACCGTTGTTTCGTTTAGATGTAAGCCTCGGGCATATAGATGCCTCTGCTGACGGCTCTCTAATTCTTCGTTCCACGCATCGTCTTAGGCATGATAATGGTTGATAGCCATTTGGATATGGCACGTATCTAGGTACATAGGTGCCCTACCCAGCACCCCGCCGTCGATATCCGTACCTCACGTCCATAATCGAACTCGAAACCAGCCCGACACACCAGGTCCGATTGCTACAAACGTCATCCACTCAACAGAGCTCAGAGTCTCGTATCATACTGACTCGAGGCTTAGAAAAGCGAACAGGAAATTGGGATTCTACTCACCAAAGATGAAGCCGGCGACTCTCCTCCCATGAGCAACAGGGCAAAAACGTTGAAGACACACGCCTCTGGCTTCTGGAGGATGGCCTGCGCCGGACTCCCATCGCTGAAGTCAGATACGACATGGTTCAGCGAGCCGAGTGCTTCTCCGTGCAAGCAAAGGACTCCTGCGCGGAATCTAGCGAGGCATCGCCAAGGATCGGGAATGACATTGGCTAAGTTGCGGACGACGAAGAGAAGACTTCAAATTCGATATGGCCTGGCATATATGAAGCGCCGAAGAAGCCTGTCTCTTCATTTCTCATCCTGTGGGTGGTAACTCTTCTCGTTTCCGGATCAGACTCGCGGGATTTTCGAACCCTTTTCACTCCATTGCTCTAGATCAATCCCTGGCATCGAGACTAGTGTAGCGGCTCCTCCTATTCACTTTCCCTCAAGGGTCGCCATCGCGTGCTTCTATTAATTTCGTGCTGTTAATACACGCCCTCTATCTAGGATTTGATTGATAATGAAATCGACTGTCAAGGCAGGCAAATGTGGCCTAGATATGACGAAGCTGGCACGGTAGCCTACCTCATATCATCACGGCGTCAGAATTTACGGACTAGCGATCGAGAGACAGCCGTGTAAGGGGAGATTTTTGCTTCAGCAGACAACTCCATGTATCGTTCGATCATCATTGCGTGAAAGACTTGTCCAGAGACTGACTTCTTGTGGCGCGGTAATACAGCCTAGATATGGCAACGAAAAGGTCCCTGTCAGGACCAGTCGAGATCCTCGACGAAGGTACAAATCTGCCAGAAGAAGAGGTGATGAATGATTTGAGGAGATATACTCACCACATGGCTGTCCACTTGAGTAAAACGGACAAGCGGTCTGCCGAGAAGGTTAGGAGTGTGCTAAGGAGTAGCAATGTGATGTAGGATCGGGACAAGCTTCTTATTGAGCAAAGAGTCCTTCAAGGAGCTGATGTTGGTGATGTTGCTGACATGCCAATAGTACCTACTGAACTGGATAACTATGACTTTCACGAATAGGAAGAGACAGAAGCAGATACCCGGTACTCATGGTACATCTCAAATCTTTGCTGCCGTCGGCGACATGGTCGTCGAGCTCATGTTCTCGTTCATCAGTCTTCACACCAGGAATGAATACCAAAGATTATGATGGCCGAAGACGGAGGATGTCAGACACAACTCAGCTGCCATTACTCGCCGTTACTAATACCTATGTCCACCGAATCGGGATAAGGCAGATGTTGGCAGATCTGGGGAAACTGTCGCGCAGAATCTGGGCCCGGAGGCCTGGCCGCGGGCACATGCTACCATGTAAGCTCATGCACCCTGACCCAGGCCGGCGGCTTGATCACTGCTAGTCTATAGTCGTGGTGAAGTCGCTGTCTCAGGGCGGCAGGAGTAGCCTCTCACCCGGTCTTCCGGGGGCGGGGGGCACGGGGGATTTTGCTTCAAGGCTCAGGCTTTTCGGACCCCATTACTTGGAGACGATATAAGAGTACTTGGCTAGTATTCGTCTTGCGATGTCGTCTTGGGATGTTTATTCATTGTTCTGACACCTGGCCAGGTATCCGAAGCTGCGAAGTCGGTGGCTTGCATGATACCACCTGCGCAGACGTCCTGGTTCTTGGCATGCAGGGCCTGAGAGACATGCGCGGGATGGCCACGCAGTTTGGATATGTTGGTGACATGATACAAGCTGTAAGTCAACTTCCAACCTGTGAATAAACCCCTCATGATAATTTTGACTTATACCACTGGTAATGGGTTGCATATGTCTTAGGAGCTGAGATGTCAAGTCATCGCAGGCTGATAGGACGGGGCGCGACCAAAAGCCAAGGTGTAAGTTATCCACGGCGGAGCCACAATTTTCTTGGTTCCTCTTGGGAAAATGCTTTGCCAAAAGCTTGACCTGACTGTCGCTGAGTATTGGTCTTGGCTATGGAATTCAGGTGTAAGCCAGGAACTCGGACTTAAGTCAAAAATCACCACGACAGTACCAAAGATGACTATTTGGTATTATAGTATATGTCATAGCGATTGATACCGTCTCAAACAAGATATTGAATAGTATGATGGTATTATTAATCGTGATGTACAGAGATATACCGTCCCTCCCACATGTCTAGAGAGTGAGAGTGAGAGTGAGAGCTGCGGAGATCTCTTTTGTGAGTGGCCCGTGCATGGACCGGGGTGTAATAAGTCCGTGGCTCTCCACGCCATCCACACGCATCGCGTTTTCTTATCTCTCTCCCTGTCAACCTCTCGCTGATACCGGCGCACGATTTGCAACCTCGATGCGAACTCTGATGTCAACCACCCGGCGACGCCTATTACTTATCCGTTCTGCCTTTCTGCCCTCGAGCTAGCGCCCCGGGATATGAAGAACGGTGCGGGAGCCGTAGCGTGGCTTCTTATCGTTTCTTGGCCGCCGGCCACTCTCCACCAGACGAGACTGTCCCTCACAAAGCTGCTTCAAGACAAAGAGGAAATGGTTTCTGGGAAAACCTCGTACGGGCCACCTAGCAGATCATTGTGTCTGAGATCGAGCTTGGCATCCTGTCGTTCCTGTGTGCCTCAAGCCGTCAGCGAAAGGCTTTCAGACCACCCATCGCGAAACCGAGCAGCCCAATTGACGAGGTCTTTCTCACTTCAGCTGAAGTCAGCAAGATGAGCCCAATGGCTACCGAATTTACTTTAGAGATTGACTCGACGGCTTATGGAAATCGTTTTCTTCTCGCAACGTTGAAATCTTGTTACAGTCCTTTCTCCTTTGTCATCTCTCTATGCAACCCCAATCTAAAACCGAAAGATTACCAAGTCCTCAAGCGATCTTCGGCCGTTGGGTCTTGAGAAAGTCAGACACATGGGGTCTCGGCAGAAGCCTGCAGCTATTCACGCGCTTTTTGCTCCACGAAGTGTGAAGCCACCCATGAACTCCCCGCCGAAAGATATCGCCCTGCCGTATCACGGCCCCATCCAACGCAGATGCTACCCCAAACAAGCAACGCCCTAGCACCCGACTGGCCGCAGATCTAACCAGAGGCTAACGTCTGTCAGATTATGAAGACATGCCATTGGTCCGGGACATGCATACGGCAGCAAGACGGCAACACCATTTCTATGACTGATTGAATTTTGGCCTTATCTCTCTGCTCTGCATGGCCGGTACGCTTCTGTGCATGTGTGGTGGGCGACCTCTTAGCGACGTGCCTTATGTACTATCCGCGCTATCTTCCTTTCTTACACTCAAACTTCGTCTCAAGTCTCAAAGTTGAGGAACAATCTTGGAGGATTTGGCAAGCAGGCGTGCAACAATTGGCATTTTGTCATAATCTCTTGGTTCTACATCGATTCTTCCCTTCCGAATCCTTAGACAACGGCCAGACAGCTAGTCGTTTCGATCTCCCACGGACGGTTGGCGTA